>NC_142491.1:27863197-28022780 GCF_965113065.1 Corylus avellana | reverse complement strand
AAAATGAAACGTCCCGAAAATTTACGAGGGTGCTCTGTGCATCGTGGCGATCATGTCGGCGGGTCTCGAAGTGTAATTCGAGTCGTTTCGGCCGGATTCGGGGCACTTGTTATTTTCACAAAAAGTTATCGTTCGTTAAAGAAAATGGGGGGGCAAACGAACTCGAATCACTTCGTGTCACCTGCCGATATGATTGCCTAGAAGTTCCGCTCATGCTCGTAAAATTTCGAGCGAAATAATTTAACTTCGCATCCGACAATTTTGTTCGGCCTAGGGTTTCGGTCCTGATTGTGAAAAAATACAACGTGGTCTGATTTGCCCGAAAATTTACGAGGGTGCTCTGTGCATCGTGGCGATCATGTCGGCGGGTCTCGAAGTGTAATTCGAGTCGTTTCGGCCGGGATCGGGGCACTTGTTATTTTCACAAAAAGTTATCGTTCGTTAAAGAAAATGGGGGGGCAAACGAACTCGAATCACTTCGTGTCACCTGCCGATATGATTGCCTAGAAGTTCTGCACAAGCTCGTAAAATTTCGAGCGAAAAAATTTCACTTCGCATCCGACCATTTTGTTCGGCCTAGGGTTTCGGTCCTGGTTGTGAAAAAATGAAACGTCCCGAAAATTTACGAGGGTGCTCTGTGCATCGTGGCGATCATGTCGGCGGGTCTCGAAGTGTAATTCGAGTCGTTTCGGCCGGGATCGGGGCACTTGTTATTTTCACAAAAAGTTATCGTTCGTTAAAGAAAAAGGGGGCGCAAACGAACTCGAATCACTTCGTGTCACCTGCCGATATGATTGCCTAGAAGTTCCGCACATGCTCGTAAAATTTCGAGCGAAAAAAATTTCACTTCGCATCCAACCATTTTGTTCGGCCTAGGGCTTCGATCCTGGTTGTGAAAAAATGAAACGTCCCGAAAATTTACGAGGATGCTCTGTGCATCGTGGCGATCATGTCGGCGGGTCTCGAAGTGTAATTCGAGTCGTTTCGGCCGGGTTCGGGGCACTTGTTATTTTCACAAAAAGTTATCGTTCGTTAAAGAAAATGGGGGGGCAAACGAACTCGAATCACTTCGTGTCACCTGCCGATATGATTGCCTAGAAGTTCCGCACATGCTCGTAAAATTTCGAGCGAAAAAGTTTAACTTCGCATCCGACCATTTTGTTCGGCCTAGGGATTCGGTCCTGATTGTGAAAAAATACAACGGCGTCTGATTTGCCCGAAAATTTACGAGGGTGCTCTGTGCATCGTGGCGATCATGTCGGCGGGTCTCGAAGTGTAATTCGAGTCGTTTCGGCCGGGTTCGGGGCACTTGTTATTTTCACAAAAAGTTATCGTTCGTTAAAGAAAATGGGGGGGCAAACGAACTCGAATCACTTCGTGTCACCTGGCGATATGATTGCCTAGAAGTTCCGCACATGCTCGTAAAATTTCGAGCGAAAAAATTTCACTTCGCATCCGACCATTTTGTTCGGCCTAAGGTTTCGGTCCTAATTGTGAAAAAATACAACGTCGTCCGATTTGCCCGAAAATTTACGAGGGTGATCTGTGCATCGTGGCGATCATGTCGGCGGTGCACGAAGTGTAATTCGAGTCGTTTCGGCCGGGATCGGGGCACTTGTTATTTTCACAAAAAGTTATCGTTCGTTAAAGAAAATGGGGGGGCAAACGAACTCGAATCACTTCGTGTCACCTGCCGATATGATTGCCTAGAAGTTCCGCACATGCTCGTAAAATTTCGAGCGAAAAAGTTTAACTTCGCATCCGACCATTTTGTTCGGCCTATGGATTCGGTCCTGATTGTGAAAAAATACAACGTCGTCTGATTTGCCCGAAAATTTACGAGGGTGCTCTGTGCATCGTGGCGATCATGTCGGCGGGTCTCGAAGTGTAATTCGAGTCGTTTCGGCCGGGATCGGGGCACTTGTTATTTTCACAAAAAAGTTATCGTTCGTTAAAGAAAATGGGGGGGCAAACGAACTCGAATCACTTCGTGTCACCTGCCGATATGATTGCCTAGAAGTTCCGCACATGCTCGTAAAATTTCGAGCGAAAAAATTTCACTTCGCATCCGACCATTTTGTTCGGCCTAGGGTTTCGGTCCTGATTGTGAAAAAATACAACGTCCCGAAAATTTACGAGGGTGCTCTGTGCATCGTGGCGATCATGTCGGCGGGTCTCGAAGTGTAATTCGAGTCGTTTCGGCCGGGATCGGGGCACTTGTTATTTTCACAAAAAGTTATCGTTCGTTAAAGAAAAAGGGGGGGCAAACGAACTCGAATCACTTCGTGTCACCTGCCGATATGATTGCCTAGAAGTTCCGCACATGCTCGTAAAATTTCGAGCGAAAAAATTTCACTTCGCATCCGACCATTTTGTTCGGCCTAGGGTTTCGGTCCTGATTGTGAAAAAATACAACGTCGTCCGATTTGCCTGAAAATTTACGAGGGTGATCTGTGCATCGTGGCGATCATGTCGACGGTGCTCGAAGTGTAATTCGAGTCGTTTCGGCCGGGATCGGGGCACTAGTTATTTTCACAAAAAGTTATCGTTCGTTAAAGAAAATGGGGGGGCAAACGAACTCGAATCACTTCGTGTCACCTGCCGATATGATTGCCTAGAAGTTCTGCACAAGCTCATAAAATTTCGAGCGAAAAAATTTCACTTCGCATCCGACCATTTTGTTCGGCCTAGGGTTTCGGTCCTGGTTGTGAAAAAATGAAACGTCCCAAAAATTTACGAGGGTGCTCTGTGCATCGTGGCGATCATGTCGGCGGGTCTCGAAGTGTAATTCGAGTCGTTTCGGCCGGGATCGGGGCACTTGTTATTTTCACAAAAAGTTATCGTTCGTTAAAGAAAAAGGGGGGGCAAACGAACTCGAATCACTTCGTGTCACCTGCCGATATGATTGCCTAGAAGTTCCGCACATGCTCGTAAAATTTCGAGCGAAAAAATTTCACTTCGCATCCGACCATTTTGTTCGGCCTAGGGTTTCGGTCCTGGTTGTCAAAAAATGAAACGTCCCGAAAATTTACGAGGGTGTTCTGTGCATCGTGGCGATCATGTCGGCGGGTCTCGAAGTGTAATACGAGTCGTTTCGGCCGGGTTCGGGGCACTTATTATTTTGACTAAAAGTTATCGTTCGTTAAAGAAAATGAGGGGGCAAACGAACTCGAATCACTTCGTGTCACCTGCCGATATAATTGCCTAGAAGTTCCGCACGTGCTCGTAAAATTTCGAGCGAAAAAATTTCACTTCGCATCCGACCATTTTGTTCGGCCTAGGGTTTCGGTCCTGATTGTGAAAAAATACAACGTCGGCCGATTTGCCCGAAAATTTACGAGGGTGATCTGTGCATCGTGGCGATCATGTCGGCGGGGCTCGAAGTGTAATTCCAGTCGTTTCGGCCGGGATCGGGGCACTTGTTATTTTCACAAAAAGTTATCGTTCGTTAAAGAAAATGGGGGGGCAAACGAACTCGAATCACTTCGTGTCACCTACCGATATGATTGCCTAGAAGTTCTGCACAAGCTCGTAAAATTTCGAGCGAAAAAATTTCACTTCGCATCCGACCATTTTGTTCGGCCTAGGGTTTCGGTCCTGGTTGTGAAAAAATGAAACGTCCCGAAGATTTACGAGGGTGCTCTGTGCATCGTGGCGATCATGTCGGCGGGTCTCGAAGTGTAATTCGAGTCGTTTCGGCCGGATTCGGGGCACTTGTTATTTTCACAAAAAGTTATCGTTCGTTAAAGAAAATGGGGGGGCAAACGAACTCGAATCACTTCGTGTCACCTGCCGATATGATTGCCTAGAAGTTCCGCTCATGCTCGTAAAATTTCGAGCGAAAAAATTTAACTTCGCATCCGACAATTTTGTTCGGCCTAGGGTTTCGGTCCTGATTGTGAAAAAATACAACGTGGTCTGATTTGCCCGAAAATTTACGAGGGTGCTCTGTGCATCGTGGCGATCATGTCGGCGGGTCTCGAAGTGTAATTCGAGTCGTTTCGGCCGGGATCGGGGCACTTGTTATTTTCACAAAAAGTTATCGTTCGTTAAAGAAAATGGGGGGGCAAACGAACTCGAATCACTTCGTGTCACCTGCCGATATGATTGCCTAGAAGTTCTGCACAAGCTCGTAAAATTTCGAGCGAAAAAATTTCACTTCGCATCCGACCATTTTGTTCGGCCTAGGGTTTCGGTCCTGGTTGTGAAAAAATGAAACGTCCCGAAAATTTACGAGGGTGCTCTGTGCATCGTGGCGATCATGTCGGCGGGTCTCGAAGTGTAATTCGAGTCGTTTCGGCCGGGATCGGGGCACTTGTTATTTTCACAAAAAGTTATTGTTCGTTAAAGAAAAAGGGGGCGCAAACGAACTCGAATCACTTCGTGTCACCTGCCGATATGATTGCCTAGAAGTTCCGCACATGCTCGTAAAATTTCGAGCGAAAAAAATTTCACTTCGCATCCAACCATTTTGTTCGGCCTAGGGCTTCGATCCTGGTTGTGAAAAAATGAAACGTCCCGAAAATTTACGAGGATGCTCTGTGCATCGTGGCGATCATGTCGGCGGGTCTCGAAGTGTAATTCGAGTCGTTTCGGCCGGGTTCGGGGCACTTGTTATTTTCACAAAAAGTTATCGTTCGTTAAAGAAAATGGGGGGGCAAACGAACTCGAATCACTTCGTGTCACCTGCCGATATGATTGCCTAGAAGTTCCGCACATGCTCGTAAAATTTCGAGCGAAAAAGTTTAACTTCGCATCCGACCATTTTGTTCGGCCTAGGGATTCGGTCCTGATTGTGAAAAAATACAACGTCGTCTGATTTGCCCGAAAATTTACGAGGGTGCTCTGTGCATCGTGGCGATCATGTCGGCGGGTCTCGAAGTGTAATTCGAGTCGTTTCGGCCGGGTTCGGGGCACTTGTTATTTTCACAAAAAGTTATCGTTCGTTAAAGAAAATGGGGGGGCAAACGAACTCGAATCACTTCGTGTCACCTGGCGATAAGATTGCCTAGAAGTTCCGCACATGCTCGTAAAATTTCGAGCGAAAAAATTTCACTTCGCATCCGACCATTTTGTTCGGCCTAAGGTTTCGGTCCTAATTGTGAAAAAATACAACGTCGTCCGATTTGCCCGAAAATTTACGAGGGTGATCTGTGCATCGTGGCGATCATGTCGGCGGTGCACGAAGTGTAATTCGAGTCGTTTCGGCCGGGATCGGGGCACTTGTTATTTTCACAAAAAGTTATCGTTCGTTAAAGAAAATGGGGGGGCAAACGAACTCGAATCACTTCGTGTCACCTGCCGATATGATTGCCTAGAAGTTCCGCACATGCTCGTAAAATTTCGAGCGAAAAAGTTTAACTTCGCATCCGACCATTTTGTTCGGCCTATGGATTCGGTCCTGATTGTGAAAAAATACAACGTCGTCTGATTTGCCCGAAAATTTACGAGGGTGCTCTGTGCATCGTGGCGATCATGTCGGCGGGTCTCGAAGTGTAATTCGAGTCGTTTCGGCCGGGATCGGGGCACTTGTTATTTTCACAAAAAAGTTATCGTTCGTTAAAGAAAATGGGGGGGCAAACGAACTCGAATCACTTCGTGTCACCTGCCGATATGATTGCCTAGAAGTTCCGCACATGCTCGTAAAATTTCGAGCGAAAAAATTTCACTTCGCATCCGACCATTTTGTTCGGCCTAGGGTTTCGGTCCTGATTGTGAAAAAATACAACGTCCCGAAAATTTACGAGGGTGCTCTGTGCATCGTGGCGATCATGTCGGCGGGTCTCGAAGTGTAATTCGAGTCGTTTCGGCCGGGATCGGGGCACTTGTTATTTTCACAAAAAGTTATCGTTCGTTAAAGAAAAAGGGGGGGCAAACGAACTCGAATCACTTCGTGTCACCTGCCGATATGATTGCCTAGAAGTTCCGCACATGCTCGTAAAATTTCGAGCGAAAAAATTTCACTTCGCATCCGACCATTTTGTTCGGCCTAGGGTTTCGGTCCTGATTGTGAAAAAATACAACGTCGTCCGATTTGCCTGAAAATTTACGAGGGTGATCTGTGCATCGTGGCGATCATGTCGACGGTGCTCGAAGTGTAATTCGAGTCGTTTCGGCCGGGATCGGGGCACTAGTTATTTTCACAAAAAGTTATCGTTCGTTAAAGAAAATGGGGGGGCAAACGAACTCGAATCACTTCGTGTCACCTGCCGATATGATTGCCTAGAAGTTCTGCACAAGCTCATAAAATTTCGAGCGAAAAAATTTCACTTCGCATCCGACCATTTTGTTCGGCCTAGGGTTTCGGTCCTGGTTGTGAAAAAATGAAACGTCCCAAAAATTTACGAGGGTGCTCTGTGCATCGTGGCGATCATGTCGGCGGGTCTCGAAGTGTAATTCGAGTCGTTTCGGCCGGGATCGGGGCACTTGTTATTTTCACAAAAAGTTATCGTTCGTTAAAGAAAAAGGGGGGGCAAACGAACTCGAATCACTTCGTGTCACCTGCCGATATGATTGCCTAGAAGTTCCGCACATGCTCGTAAAATTTCGAGCGAAAAAATTTCACTTCGCATCCGACCATTTTGTTCGGCCTAGGGTTTCGGTCCTGGTTGTCAAAAAATGAAACGTCCCGAAAATTTACGAGGGTGTTCTGTGCATCGTGGCGATCATGTCGGCGGGTCTCGAAGTGTAATACGAGTCGTTTCGGCCGGGTTCGGGGCACTTATTATTTTGACTAAAAGTTATCGTTCGTTAAAGAAAATGAGGGGGCAAACGAACTCGAATCACTTCGTGTCACCTGCCGATATAATTGCCTAGAAGTTCCGCACGTGCTCGTAAAATTTCGAGCGAAAAAATTTCACTTCGCATCCGACCATTTTGTTCGGCCTAGGGTTTCGGTCCTGATTGTGAAAAAATACAACGTCGGCCGATTTGCCCGAAAATTTACGAGGGTGATCTGTGCATCGTGGCGATCATGTCGGCGGGGCTCGAAGTGTAATTCCAGTCGTTTCGGCCGGGATCGGGGCACTTGTTATTTTCACAAAAAGTTATCGTTCGTTAAAGAAAATGGGGGGGCCATCGAACTCGAATCACTTCGTGTCACCTACCGATATGATTGCCTAGAAGTTCTGCACAAGCTCGTAAAATTTCGAGCGAAAAAATTTCACTTCGCATCCGACCATTTTGTTCGGCCTAGGGTTTCGGTCCTGGTTGTGAAAAAATGAAACGTCCCGAAGATTTACGAGGGTGCTCTGTGCATCGTGGCGATCATGTCGGCGGGTCTCGAAGTGTAATTCGAGTCGTTTCGGCCGGATTCGGGGCACTTGTTATTTTCACAAAAAGTTATCGTTCGTTAAAGAAAATGGGGGGGCAAACGAACTCGAATCACTTCGTGTCACCTGCCGATATGATTGCCTAGAAGTTCCGCTCATGCTCGTAAAATTTCGAGCGAAAAAATTTAACTTCGCATCCGACAATTTTGTTCGGCCTAGGGTTTCGGTCCTGATTGTGAAAAAATACAACGTGGTCTGATTTGCCCGAAAATTTACGAGGGTGCTCTGTGCATCGTGGCGATCATGTCGGCGGGTCTCGAAGTGTAATTCGAGTCGTTTCGGCCGGGATCGGGGCACTTGTTATTTTCACAAAAAGTTATCGTTCGTTAAAGAAAATGGGGGGGCAAACGAACTCGAATCACTTCGTGTCACCTGCCGATATGATTGCCTAGAAGTTCTGCACAAGCTCGTAAAATTTCGAGCGAAAAAATTTCACTTCGCATCCGACCATTTTGTTCGGCCTAGGGTTTCGGTCCTGGTTGTGAAAAAATGAAACGTCCCGAAAATTTACGAGGGTGCTCTGTGCATCGTGGCGAACATGTCGGCGGGTCTCGAAGTGTAATTCGAGTCGTTTCGGCCGGGATCGGGGCACTTGTTATTTTCACAAAAAGTTATCGTTCGTTAAAGAAAAAGGGGGCGCAAACGAACTCGAATCACTTCGTGTCACCTGCCGATATGATTGCCTAGAAGTTCCGCACATGCTCTTAAAATTTCGAGCGAAAAAAATTTCACCTCGCATCCAACCATTTTGTTCGGCCTAGGGCTTCGATCCTGGTTGTGAAAAAATGAAACGTCCCGAAAATTTACGAGGATGCTCTGTGCATCGTGGCGATCATGTCGGCGGGTCTCGAAGTGTAATTCGAGTCGTTTCGGCCGGGTTCGGGGCACTTGTTATTTTCACAAAAAGTTATCGTTCGTTAAAGAAAATGGGGGCAAACGAACTCGAATCACTTCGTGTCACCTGCCGATATGATTGCCGAGAAGTTCCGCACATGCTCGTAAAATTTCGAGCGAAAAAGTTTAACTTCGCATCCGACCATTTTGTTCGGCCTAGGGATTCGGTCCTGATTGTGAAAAAATACAACGTCGTCTGATTTGCCCGAAAATTTACGAGGGTGCTCTGTGCATCGTGGCGATCATGTCGGCGGGTCTCGAAGTGTAATTCGAGTCGTTTCGGCCGGGTTCGGGGCACTTGTTATTTTCACAAAAAGTTATCGTTCGTTAAAGAAAATGGGGGGGCAAACGAACTCGAATCACTTCGTGTCACCTGGCGATATGATTGCCTAGAAGTTCCGCACATGCTCGTAAAATTTCGAGCGAAAAAATTTCACTTCGCATCCGACCATTTTGTTCGGCCTAAGGTTTCGGTCCTAATTGTGAAAAAATACAACGTCGTCCGATTTGCCCGAAAATTTACGAGGGTGATCTGTGCATCGTGGCGATCATGTCGGCGGTGCACGAAGTGTAATTCGAGTCGTTTCGGCCGGGATCGGGGCACTTGTTATTTTCACAAAAAGTTATCGTTCGTTAAAGAAAATGGGGGGGCAAACGAACTCGAATCACTTCGTGTCACCTGCCGATATGATTGCCTAGAAGTTCCGCACATGCTCGTAAAATTTCGAGCGAAAAAGTTTAACTTCGCATCCGACCATTTTGTTCGGCCTATGGATTCGGTCCTGATTGTGAAAAAATACAACGTCGTCTAATTTGCCCGAAAATTTACGAGGGTGCTCTGTGCATCGTGGCGATCATGTCGGCGGGTCTCGAAGTGTAATTCGAGTCGTTTCGGCCGGGATCGGGGCACTTGTTATTTTCACAAAAAAGTTATCGTTCGTTAAAGAAAATGGCGGGGCAAACGAACTCGAATCACTTCGTGTCACCTGCCGATATGATTGCCTAGAAGTTCCGCACATGCTCGTAAAATTTCGAGCGAAAAAATTTCACTTCGCATCCGACCATTTTGTTCGGCCTAGGGTTTCGGTCCTGATTGTGAAAAAATACAACGTCCCGAAAATTTACGAGGGTGCTCTGTGCATCGTGGCGATCATGTCGGCGGGTCTCGAAGTGTAATTCGAGTCGTTTCGGCCGGGATCGGGGCACTTGTTATTTTCACAAAAAGTTATCGTTCGTTAAAGAAAAAGGGAGGGCAAACGAACTCGAATCACTTCGTGTCACCTGCCGATATGATTGCCTAGAAGTTCCGCACATGCTCGTAAAATTTCGAGCGAAAAAATTTCACTTCGCATCCGACCATTTTGTTCGGCCTAGGGTTTCGGTCTTGGTTGTCAAAAAATGAAACGTCCCGAAAATTTACGAGGGTGTTCTGTGCATCGTGGCGATCATGTCGGCGGGTCTCGAAGTGTAATACGAGTCGTTTCGGCCGGGTTCGGGGCACTTATTATTTTGACTAAAAGTTATCGTTCGTTAAAGAAAATGAGGGGGCAAACGAACTCGAATCACTTCGTGTCACCTGCCGATATAATTGCCTAGAAGTTCCGCACGTGCTCGTAAAATTTCGAGCGAAAAAATTTCACTTCGCATCCGACCATTTTGTTCGGCCTAGGGTTTCGGTCCTGATTGTGAAAAAATACAACGTCGGCCGATTTGCCCGAAAATTTACGAGGGTGATCTGTGCATCGTGGCGATCATGTCGGCGGTGCACGAAGTGTAATTCGAGTCGTTTCGGCCGGGATCGGGGCACTTGTTATTTTCACAAAAAGTTATCGTTCGTTAAAGAAAATGGGGGGGCAAACGAACTCGAATCACTTCGTGTCACCTGCCGATATGATTGCCTAGAAGTTCCGCACATGCTCGTAAAATTTCGAGCGAAAAAGTTTAACTTCGCATCCGACCATTTTGTTCGGCCTATGGATTCGGTCCTGATTGTGAAAAAATACAACGTCGTCTAATTTGCCCGAAAATTTACGAGGGTGCTCTGTGCATCGTGGCGATCATGTCGGCGGGTCTCGAAGTGTAATTCGAGTCGTTTCGGCCGGGATCGGGGCACTTGTTATTTTCACAAAAAAGTTATCGTTCGTTAAAGAAAATGGCGGGGCAAACGAACTCGAATCACTTCGTGTCACCTGCCGATATGATTGCCTAGAAGTTCCGCACATGCTCGTAAAATTTCGAGCGAAAAAATTTCACTTCGCATCCGACCATTTTGTTCGGCCTAGGGTTTCGGTCCTGATTGTGAAAAAATACAACGTCCCGAAAATTTACGAGGGTGCTCTGTGCATCGTGGCGATCATGTCGGCGGGTCTCGAAGTGTAATTCGAGTCGTTTCGGCCGGGATCGGGGCACTTGTTATTTTCACAAAAAGTTATCGTTCGTTAAAGAAAAAGGGGGGGCAAACGAACTCGAATCACTTCGTGTCACCTGCCGATATGATTGCCTAGAAGTTCCGCACATGCTCGTAAAATTTCGAGCGAAAAAATTTCACTTCGCATCCGACCATTTTGTTCGGCCTAGGGTTTCGGTCCTGATTGTGAAAAAATACAACGTCGTCCGATTTGCCTGAAAATTTACGAGGGTGATCTGTGCATCGTGGCGATCATGTCGACGGTGCTCGAAGTGTAATTCGAGTCGTTTCGGCCGGGATCGGGGCACTAGTTATTTTCACAAAAAGTTATCGTTCGTTAAAGAAAATGGGGGGGCAAACGAACTCGAATCACTTCGTGTCACCTGCCGATATGATTGCCTAGAAGTTCTGCACAAGCTCATAAAATTTCGAGCGAAAAAATTTCACTTCGCATCCGACCATTTTGTTCGGCCTAGGGTTTCGGTCCTGGTTGTGAAAAAATGAAACGTCCCAAAAATTTACGAGGGTGCTCTGTGCATCGTGGCGATCATGTCGGCGGGTCTCGAAGTGTAATTCGAGTCGTTTCGGCCGGGATCGGGGCACTTGTTATTTTCACAAAAAGTTATCGTTCGTTAAAGAAAAAGGGGGGGCAAACGAACTCGAATCACTTCGTGTCACCTGCCGATATGATTGCCTAGAAGTTCCGCACATGCTCGTAAAATTTCGAGCGAAAAAATTTCACTTCGCATCCGACCATTTTGTTCGGCCTAGGGTTTCGGTCCTGGTTGTCAAAAAATGAAACGTCCCGAAAATTTACGAGGGTGTTCTGTGCATCGTGGCGATCATGTCGGCGGGTCTCGAAGTGTAATACGAGTCGTTTCGGCCGGGTTCGGGGCACTTATTATTTTGACTAAAAGTTATCGTTCGTTAAAGAAAATGAGGGGGCAAACGAACTCGAATCACTTCGTGTCACCTGCCGATATAATTGCCTAGAAGTTCCGCACGTGCTCGTAAAATTTCGAGCGAAAAAATTTCACTTCGCATCCGACCATTTTGTTCGGCCTAGGGTTTCGGTCCTGATTGTGAAAAAATACAACGTCGGCCGATTTGCCCGAAAATTTACGAGGGTGATCTGTGCATCGTGGCGATCATGTCGGCGGGGCTCGAAGTGTAATTCCAGTCGTTTCGGCCGGGATCGGGGCACTTGTTATTTTCACAAAAAGTTATCGTTCGTTAAAGAAAATGGGGGGGCAAACGAACTCGAATCACTTCGTGTCACCTACCGATATGATTGCCTAGAAGTTCTGCACAAGCTCGTAAAATTTCGAGCGAAAAAATTTCACTTCGCATCCGACCATTTTGTTCGGCCTAGGATTTCGGTCCTGGTTGTGAAAAAATGAAACGTCCCGAAGATTTACGAGGGTGCTCTGTGCATCGTGGCGATCATGTCGGCGGGTCTCGAAGTGTAATTCGAGTCGTTTCGGCCGGATTCGGGGCACTTGTTATTTTCACAAAAAGTTATCGTTCGTTAAAGAAAATGGGGGGGCAAACGAACTCGAATCACTTCGTGTCACCTGCCGATATGATTGCCTAGAAGTTCCGCTCATGCTCGTAAAATTTCGAGCGAAAAAATTTAACTTCGCATCCGACAATTTTGTTCGGCCTAGGGTTTCGGTCCTGATTGTGAAAAAATACAACGTGGTCTGATTTGCCCGAAAATTTACGAGGGTGCTCTGTGCATCGTGGCGATCATGTCGGCGGGTCTCGAAGTGTAATTCGAGTCGTTTCGGCCGGGATCGGGGCACTTGTTATTTTCACAAAAAGTTATCGTTCGTTAAAGAAAATGGGGGGGCAAACGAACTCGAATCACTTCGTGTCACCTGCCGATATGATTGCCTAGAAGTTCTGCACAAGCTCGTAAAATTTCGAGCGAAAAAATTTCACTTCGCATCCGACCATTTTGTTCGGCCTAGGGTTTCGGTCCTGGTTGTGAAAAAATGAAACGTCCCGAAAATTTACGAGGGTGCTCTGTGCATCGTGGCGAACATGTCGGCGGGTCTCGAAGTGTAATTCGAGTCGTTTCGGCCGGGATCGGGGCACTTGTTATTTTCACAAAAAGTTATCGTTCGTTAAAGAAAAAGGGGGCGCAAACGAACTCGAATCACTTCGTGTCACCTGCCGATATGATTGCCTAGAAGTTCCGCACATGCTCTTAAAATTTCGAGCGAAAAAAATTTCACTTCGCATCCAACCATTTTGTTCGGCCTAGGGCTTCGATCCTGGTTGTGAAAAAATGAAACGTCCCGAAAATTTACGAGGATGCTCTGTGCATCGTGGCGATCATGTCGGCGGGTCTCGAAGTGTAATTCGAGTCGTTTCGGCCGGGTTCGGGGCACTTGTTATTTTCACAAAAAGTTATCGTTCGTTAAAGAAAATGGGGGCAAACGAACTCGAATCACTTCGTGTCACCTGCCGATATGATTGCCGAGAAGTTCCGCACATGCTCGTAAAATTTCGAGCGAAAAAGTTTAACTTCGCATCCGACCATTTTGTTCGGCCTAGGGATTCGGTCCTGATTGTGAAAAAATACAACGTCGTCTGATTTGCCCGAAAATTTACGAGGGTGCTCTGTGCATCGTGGCGATCATGTCGGCGGGTCTCGAAGTGTAATTCGAGTCGTTTCGGCCGGGTTCGGGGCACTTGTTATTTTCACAAAAAGTTATCGTTCGTTAAAGAAAATGGGGGGGCAAACGAACTCGAATCACTTCGTGTCACCTGCCGATATGATTGCCTAGAAGTTCTGCACAAGCTCGTAAAATTTCGAGCGAAAAAATTTCACTTCGCATCCGACCATTTTGTTCGGCCTAGGGTTTCGGTCCTGGTTGTGAAAAAATGAAACGTCCCGAAAATTTACGAGGGTGCTCTGTGCATCGTGGCGAACATGTCGGCGGGTCTCGAAGTGTAATTCGAGTCGTTTCGGCCGGGATCGGGGCACTTGTTATTTTCACAAAAAGTTATCGTTCGTTAAAGAAAAAGGGGGCGCAAACGAACTCGAATCACTTCGTGTCACCTGCCGATATGATTGCCTAGAAGTTCCGCACATGCTCTTAAAATTTCGAGCGAAAAAAATTTCACCTCGCATCCAACCATTTTGTTCGGCCTAGGGCTTCGATCCTGGTTGTGAAAAAATGAAACGTCCCGAAAATTTACGAGGATGCTCTGTGCATCGTGGCGATCATGTCGGCGGGTCTCGAAGTGTAATTCGAGTCGTTTCGGCCGGGTTCGGGGCACTTGTTATTTTCACAAAAAGTTATCGTTCGTTAAAGAAAATGGGGGCAAACGAACTCGAATCACTTCGTGTCACCTGCCGATATGATTGCCGAGAAGTTCCGCACATGCTCGTAAAATTTCGAGCGAAAAAGTTTAACTTCGCATCCGACCATTTTGTTCGGCCTAGGGATTCGGTCCTGATTGTGAAAAAATACAACGTCGTCTGATTTGCCCGAAAATTTACGAGGGTGCTCTGTGCATCGTGGCGATCATGTCGGCGGGTCTCGAAGTGTAATTCGAGTCGTTTCGGCCGGGTTCGGGGCACTTGTTATTTTCACAAAAAGTTATCGTTCGTTAAAGAAAATGGGGGGGCAAACGAACTCGAATCACTTCGTGTCACCTGGCGATATGATTGCCTAGAAGTTCCGCACATGCTCGTAAAATTTCGAGCGAAAAAATTTCACTTCGCATCCGACCATTTTGTTCGGCCTAAGGTTTCGGTCCTAATTGTGAAAAAATACAACGTCGTCCGATTTGCCCGAAAATTTACGAGGGTGATCTGTGCATCGTGGCGATCATGTCGGCGGTGCACGAAGTGTAATTCGAGTCGTTTCGGCCGGGATCGGGGCACTTGTTATTTTCACAAAAAGTTATCGTTCGTTAAAGAAAATGGGGGGGCAAACGAACTCGAATCACTTCGTGTCACCTGCCGATATGATTGCCTAGAAGTTCCGCACATGCTCGTAAAATTTCGAGCGAAAAAGTTTAACTTCGCATCCGACCATTTTGTTCGGCCTATGGATTCGGTCCTGATTGTGAAAAAATACAACGTCGTCTGATTTGCCCGAAAATTTACGAGGGTGCTCTGTGCATCGTGGCGATCATGTCGGCGGGTCTCGAAGTGTAATTCGAGTCGTTTCGGCCGGGATCGGGGCACTTGTTATTTTCACAAAAAAGTTATCGTTCGTTAAAGAAAATGGGGGGGCAAACGAACTCGAATCACTTCGTGTCACCTGCCGATATGATTGCCTAGAAGTTCCGCACATGCTCGTAAAATTTCGAGCGAAAAAATTTCACTTCGCATCCGACCATTTTGTTCGGCCTAGGGTTTCGGTCCTGATTGTGAAAAAATACAACGTCCCGAAAATTTACGAGGGTGCTCTGTGCATCGTGGCGATCATGTCGGCGGGTCTCGAAGTGTAATTCGAGTCGTTTCGGCCGGGATCGGGGCACTTGTTATTTTCACAAAAAGTTATCGTTCGTTAAAGAAAAAGGGGGGGCAAACGAACTCGAATCACTTCGTGTCACCTGCCGATATGATTGCCTAGAAGTTCCGCACATGCTCGTAAAATTTCGAGCGAAAAAATTTCACTTCGCATCCGACCATTTTGTTCGGCCTAGGGTTTCGGTCCTGATTGTGAAAAAATACAACGTCGTCCGATTTGCCTGAAAATTTACGAGGGTGATCTGTGCATCGTGGCGATCATGTCGACGGTGCTCGAAGTGTAATTCGAGTCGTTTCGGCCGGGATCGGGGCACTTGTTATTTTCACAAAAAGTTATCGTTCGTTAAAGAAAAAGGGGGGGCAAAAGAACTCGAATCACTTCGTGTCACCTGCCGATATGATTGCCTAGAAGTTCTGCACAAGCTCATAAAATTTTGAGCGAAAAAATTTCACTTCGCATCCGACCATTTTGTTCGGCCTAGGGTTTCGGTCCTGGTTGTGAAAAAATGAAACGTCCCAAAAATTTACGAGGGTGCTCTGTGCATCGTGGCGATCATGTCGGCGGGTCTCGAAGTGTAATTCGAGTCGTTTCGGCCGGGATCGGGGCACTTGTTATTTTCACAAAAAGTTATCGTTCGTTAAAGAAAAAGGGGGGGCAAACGAACTCGAATCACTTCGTGTCACCTGCCGATATGATTGCCTAGAAGTTCCGCACATGCTCGTAAAATTTCGAGCGAAAAAATTTCACTTCGCATCCGACCATTTTGTTCGGCCTAGGGTTTCGGTCCTGATTGTGAAAAAATACAACGTCGTCCGATTTGCCTGAAAATTTACGAGGGTGATCTGTGCATCGTGGCGATCATGTCGACGGTGCTCGAAGTGTAATTCGAGTCGTTTCGGCCGGGATCGGGGCACCTGTTATTTTCACAAAAAGTTATCGTTCGTTAAAGAAAATGGGGGGGCAAACGAACTCGAATCACTTCGTGTCACCTGCCGATATGATTGCCTAGAAGTTCTGCACAAGCTCATAAAATTTCGAGCGAAAAAATTTCACTTCGCATCCGACCATTTTGTTCGGCCTATGGTTTCGGTCCTGGTTGTGAAAAAATGAAACGTCCCGAAAATTTACGAGGGTGCTCTGTGCTTCGTGGCGATCATGTCGGCGGGTCTCGAAGTGTAATTCGAGTAGTTTCGGCCGGGATCGGGGCACTTGTTATTTTCACAAAAAGTTATCGTTCGTTAAAGAAAAAGGGGGGGCAAACGAACTCGAATCACTTCGTGTCACCTGCCGATATGATTGCCTAGAAGTTCCGCACATGCTCGTAAAATTTCGAGCGAAAAAATTTCACTTCGCATCCGACCATTTTGTTCGGCCTAGGGTTTCGGTCCTGGTTGTCAAAAAATGAAACGTCCCGAAAATTTACGAGGGTGTTCTGTGCATCGTGGCGATCATGTCGGCGGGTCTCGAAGTGTAATACGAGTCGTTTCGGCCGGGTTCGGGGCACTTATTATTTTGACTAAAAGTTATCGTTCGTTAAAGAAAATGGGGGGGCAAACGAACTCGAATCACTTCGTGTCACCTGCCGATATGATTGCCTAGAAGTTCCGCACATGCTCGTAAAATTTCGAGCGAAAAATTTAACTTCGCATCCGACCATTTTGTTCGGCCTAAGGTTTCGGTCCTGATTGTGAAAAAATACAACGTCGTCTGATTTGCCCGAAAATTTACGAGGGTGCTCTGTGCATCGTGGCGATCATGTCGGCGGGTCTCGAAGTGTAATTCGAGTCGTTTCGGCCGGGATCGGGGCACTTGTTATTTTCACTAAAAGTTATCGTTCGTTAAAGAAAATGGGGGGGCAAACGAACTCGAATCACTTCGTGTCACCTGCCGATATGATTGCCTAAAAGTTCTGCACAAGCTCGTAAAATTTCGACCGAAAAAATTTCACTTCGCATCCGACCATTTTGTTCGGCCTCGGGTTTCGGTCCTGGTTGTGAAAAAAATGAAACGTCCCGAAAATTGACGAGGGTGCTCTGCGCATCGTGGCGATCATGTCGGCGGGTCTCGAAGTGTAATACGAGTCGTTTCGGCCGGGTTCGGGGCACTTGTTATTTTGACTAAAAGTTATCGTTCGTTAAAGAAAATGGGGGGGGCAAACGAACTCGAATCACTTCGTGTCACCTGCCGATATGATTGCCTAGATGTTCCGCACATGCTCGTAAAATTTCGAGCGAAAAAATTTCACTTCGCATCCGACCATTTTGTTCGGCCTAGGGTTTCGGTCCTGATTGTGAAAAAATACAACGTCGTCCGATTTGCCCGAAAATTTACGAGGGTGATCTGTGCATCGTGGCGATCATGTCGGCGGTGCTCGAAGTGTAATTCGAGTCGTTTCGGCCGGGATCGGGGCACTTGTTATTTTGACTAAAAGTTATCGTTCGTTAAAGAAAATGGGGGGGCAAACGAACTCGAATCACTTTGTGTCACCTGCCGATATGATTGCCTAGAAGTTCTGCACAAGCTCGTAAAATTTCGAGCGAAAAAATTTCACTTCGCATCCGATCATTTTGTTCGGCCTAGGGTTTCGGTCCTGGTTGTGAAAAAATGAAACGTCCCGAAAATTTACGAGGGTGCTCTGTGCATCGTGGCGATTATGTCGGCGGGTCTCGAAGTGTAATTCGAGTCGTTTCGGCCGGGATTGGGGCACTTGTTATTTTCACAAAAAGTTATCGTTCGTTAAAGAAAATGGGGGGGCAAACGAACTCGAATCACTTCGTGTCACCTGCCGATACGATTGCCTAGAAGTTCCGCACATGCTCGTAAAATTTCGAGCGAAAAAATTTCACTTCGCATCCGACCATTTTGTTCGGCCTAGGGTTTCGGTCCTGGTTGTGAAAAAATGAAACGTCCCGAAAATTGACGAGGGTTCTCTGCGCATCGTGGCGATCATGTCGGCGGGTCTCGAAGTGTAATACGAGTCGTTTCGGCCGGGATCGGGGCACTTGTTATTTTGACTAAAAGTTATCGTTCGTTAAAGAAAATGGGGGGTCAAACGAACTCGAATCACTTCGTGTCACCTGCCGATATGATTGCCTAAAAGTTCTGCACAAGCTCGTAAAATTTCGACCGAAAAAATTTCACTTCGCATCCGACCATTTTGTTCGGCCTCGGGTTTCGGTCCTGGTTGTGAAAAAATGGAACGTCCCGAAAATTGACGAGGGTGCTCTGCGCATCGTGGCGATCATGTCGGCGGGTCTCGAAGTGTAATACGAGTCGTTTCGGCTGGGATCGGGGCACTTGTTATTTTCACAAAAAGTTATCGTTCGTTAAAGAAAAAGGGGGGGCAAACGAACTCGAATCACTTCGTGTCACCTGCCGATATGATTGCCTAGAAGTTCTGCACAAGCTCGTAAAATTTCGAGCGAAAAAATTTCACTTCGCATCCGACCATTTTGTTCGGCCTAGGGTTTCGGTCCTGGTTGTGAAAAAATGAAACGTCCCGAAAATTTACGAGGATGCTCTGTGCATCGTGGCGATCATGACGGCGGGTCTCGAAGTTTAATACGAGTTGTTTCGGCCGGGTTCGGGGCACTTGTTATTTTGACTAAAAGTTATCGTTCGTTAAAGAAAATGGGGGGGCAAACGAACTCGAATCACTTCGTGTCACCTGCCGATATAATTGCCTAGAAGTTCCGCACGTGCTCGTAAAATTTCGAGCGAAAAAATTTCACTTCGCATCCGACCATTTTGTTCGGCCTAGGGTTTCGGTCCTGATTGTGAAAAAATACAACGTCGGCCGATTTGCCCGAAAATTTACGAGGGTGATCTGTGCATCGTGGCGATCATGTCGGCGGGGCTCGAAGTGTAATTCCAGTCGTTTCGGCCGGGATCGGGGCACTTGTTATTTTCACAAAAAGTTATCGTTCGTTAAAGAAAATGGGGGGGCAAACGAACTCGAATCACTTCGTGTCACCTACCGATATGATTGCCTAGAAGTTCTGCACAAGCTCGTAAAATTTCGAGCGAAAAAATTTCACTTCGCATCCGACCATTTTGTTCGGCCTAGGGTTTCGGTCCTGGTTGTGAAAAAATGAAACGTCCCGAAAATTTACGAGGGTGCTCTGTGCATCGTGGCGATCATGTCGGCGGGTCTCGAAGTATAATTCGAGTCGTTTCGGCCGGATTCGGGGCACTTGTTATTTTCACAAAAAGTTATCGTTCGTTAAAGAAAATGGGGGGGCAAACGAACTCGAATCACTTCGTGTCACCTGCCGATATGATTGCCTAGAAGTTCCGCTCATGCTCGTAAAATTTCGAGCGAAAAAATTTAACTTCGCATCCGACAATTTTGTTCGGCCTAGGGTTTCGGTCCTGATTGTGAAAAAATACAACGTGGTCTGATTTGCCCGAAAATTTACGAGGGTGCTCTGTGCATCGTGGCGATCATGTCGGCGGGTCTCGAAGTATAATTCGAGTCGTTTCGGCCGGGATCGGGGCACTTGTTATTTTCACAAAAAGTTATCGTTCGTTAAAGAAAATGGGGGGGCAAACGAACTCGAATCACTTCGTGTCACCTGCCGATATGATTGCCTAGAAGTTCTGCACAAGCTCGTAAAATTTCGAGAGAAAAAATTTCACTTCGCATCCGACCATTTTGTTCGGCCTAGGGTTTCGGTCCTGGTTGTGAAAAAATGAAACGTCCCGAAAATTTACGAGGGTGCTCTGTGCATCGTGGCGATCATGTCGGCGGGTCTCGAAGTGTAATTCGAGTCGTTTCGGCCGGGATCGGGGCACTTGTTATTTTCACAAAAAGTTATCGTTCGTTAAAGAAAAAGGGGGCGCAAACGAACTCGAATCACTTCGTGTCACCTGCCGATATGATTGCCTAGAAGTTCCGCACATGCTCGTAAAATTTCGAGCGAAAAAAATTTCACTTCGCATCCGACCATTTTGTTCGGCCTAGGGCTTCGATCCTGGTTGTGAAAAAATGAAACGTCCCGAAAATTTACGAGGATGCTCTGTGCATCGTGGCGATCATGTCGGCGGGTCTCGAAGTGTAATTCGAGTCGTTTCGGCCGGGTTCGGGGCACTTGTTATTTTCACAAAAAGTTATCGTTCGTTAAAGAAAATGGGGGGGCAAACGAACTCGAATCACTTCGTGTCACCTGCCGATATGATTGCCTAGAAGTTCCGCACATGCTCGTAAAATTTCGAGCGAAAAAGTTTAACTTCGCATCCGACCATTTTGTTCGGCCTAGGGATTCGGTCCTGATTGTGAAAAAATACGTCGTCTGATTTGCCCGAAAATTTACGAGGGTGCTCTGTGCATCGTGGCGATCATGTCGGCGGGTCTCGAAGTGTAATTCGAGTCGTTTCGGCCGGGTTCGGGGCACTTGTTATTTTCACAAAAAGTTATCGTTCGTTAAAGAAAATGGGGGGGCAAACGAACTCGAATCACTTCGTGTCACCTGGCGATATGATTGCCTAGAAGTTCCGCACATGCTCGTAAAATTTCGAGCGAAAAAATTTCACTTCGCATCCGACCATTTTGTTCGGCCTAAGGTTTCGGTCCTAATTGTGAAAAAATACAACGTCGTCCGATTTGCCCGAAAATTTACGAGGGTGATCTGTGCATCGTGGCGATCATGTCGGCGGTGCACGAAGTGTAATTCGAGTCGTTTCGGCCGGGATTGGGGCACTTGTTATTTTCACAAAAAGTTATCGTTCGTTAAAGAAAATGGGGGGGCAAACGAACTCGAATCACTTCGTGTCACCTGCCGATATGATTGCCTAGAAGTTCCGCACATGCTCGTAAAATTTCGAGCGAAAAAGTTTAACTTCGCATCCGACCATTTTGTTCGGCCTATGGATTCGGTCCTGATTGTGAAAAAATACAACGTCGTCTGATTTGCCCGAAAATTTACGAGGGTGCTCTGTGCATCGTGGCGATCATGTCGGCGGGTCTCGAAGTGTAATTCGAGTCGTTTCGGCCGGGATCGGGGCACTTGTTATTTTCACAAAAAAGTTATCGTTCGTTAAAGAAAATGGGGGGGCAAACGAACTCGAATCACTTCGTGTCACCTGCCGATATGATTGCCTAGAAGTTCCGCACATGCTCGTAAAATTTCGAGCGAAAAAATTTCACTTCGCATCCGACCATTTTGTTCGGCCTAGGGTTTCGGTCCTGATTGTGAAAAAATACAACGTCCCGAAAATTTACGAGGGTGCTCTGTGCATCGTGGCGATCATGTCGGCGGGTCTCGAAGTGTAATTCGAGTCGTTTCGGCCGGGATCGGGGCACTTGTTATTTTCACAAAAAGTTATCGTTCGTTAAAGAAAAAGGGGGGGCAAACGAACTCGAATCACTTCGTGTCACCTGCCGATATGATTGCCTAGAAGTTCTGCACATGCTCGTAAAATTTCGAGCGAAAAAATTTCACTTCGCATCCGACCATTTTGTTCGGCCTAGGGTTTCGGTCCTGATTGTGAAAAAATACAACGTCGTCCGATTTGCCTGAAAATTTACGAGGGTGATCTGTGCATCGTGGCGATCATGTCGACGGTGCTCGAAGTGTAATTCGAGTCGTTTCGGCCGGGATCGGGGCACTTGTTATTTTCACAAAAAGTTATCGTTCGTTAAAGAAAATGGGGGGGCAAACGAACTCGAATCACTTCGTGTCACCTGCCGATATGATTGCCTAGAAGTTCTGCACAAGCTCATAAAATTTCGAGCGAAAAAATTTCACTTCGCATCCGACCATTTTGTTCGGCCTATGGTTTCGGTCCTGGTTGTGAAAAAATGAAACGTCCCAAAAATTTACGAGGGTGCTCTGTGCATCGTGGCGATCATGTCGGCGGGTCTCGAAGTGTAATTCGAGTCGTTTCGGCCGGGATCGGGGCACTTGTTATTTTCACAAAAAGTTATCGTTCGTTAAAGAAAAAGGGGGGGCAAACGAACTCGAATCACTTCGTGTCACCTGCCGATATGATTGCCTAGAAGTTCCGCACATGCTCGTAAAATTTCGAGCGAAAAAATTTCACTTCGCATCCGACCATTTTGTTCGGCCTAGGGTTTCGGTCCTGGTTGTCAAAAAATGAAACGTCCCGAAAATTTACGAGGGTGTTCTGTGCATCGTGGCGATCATGTCGGCGGGTCTCGAAGTGTAATACGAGTCGTTTCGGCCGGGTTCGGGGCACTTATTATTTTGACTAAAAGTTATCGTTCGTTAAAGAAAATGAGGGGGCAAACGAACTCGAATCACTTCGTGTCACCTGCCGATATGATTGCCTAGAAGTTCCGCACATGCTCGTAAAATTTCGAGCGAAAAAATTTAACTTCGCATCCGACCATTTAGTTCGGCCTAGGGTTTCGGTCCTGATTGTGAAAAAATACAACGTCGTCTGATTTGCCCGAAAATTTACGAGGGTGCTCTGTGCATCGTGGCGATCATGTCGGCGGGTCTCGAAGTGTAATACGAGTCGTTTCGGCCGGGTTCGGGGCACTTATTATTTTGACTAAAAGTTATCGTTCGTTAAAGAAAATGGGGGGGCAAACGAACTCGAATTACTTCGTGTCACCTGCCGATATGATTGCCTAGAAGTTCCGCACATGCTCGTAAAATTTCGAGCGAAAAATTTAACTTCGCATCCGAGCATTTTGTTCGGCCTAGGGTTTCGGTCCTGATTGTGAAAAAATACAACGTCGTCTGATTTGCCCGAAAATTTACGAGGGTGCTCTGTGCATTGTGGCGATCATCTCGGCGGGTCTCGAAGTGTAATTCGAGTCGTTTCGGCCGGGATCGGGGCACTTGTTATTTTCACAAAAAGTTATCGTTCGTTAAAGAAAATGGGGGGGCAAACGAACTCGAATCACTTCGTGTCACCTGCCGAGATGATTGCCTAGAAGTTCTGCACAAGCTCGTAAAATTTCGAACGAAAAAATTTCACTTCGCATCCGACCATTTTGTTCGGCCTAGGGTTTCGGTCCTGGTTGTGAAAAAATGAAACGTCCCGAAAATTTCCGAGGGTGCTCTGTGCATCGTGGCGATGATGTCGGCGGGTCTCGAAGTATAATTCGAGTCGTTTCGGCCGGGATCGGGGCACTTGTTATTTTCACAAAAAGTTATCATTCGTTAAAGAAAAAGGGGGGGCAAACGAACTCGAATCACTTCGTGTCACCTGCCGATATGATTGCCTAGAAGTTCCGCACATGCTCGTAAAATTTCGAGCGAAAAAATTTCACTTCGCATCCGACCATTTTGTTCGGCCTAGGGTTTCGGTCCTGATTGTGAAAAAATACAACGTCGTCCGATTTGCCTGAAAATTTACGAGGGTGATCTGTGCATCGTGGCGATCATGTCGGCGGTGCTCGAAGTGTAATTCGAGTCGTTTCCGCCGGGATCGGGGCACTTGTTATTTTCACAAAAAGTTATCGTTCGTTAAAGAAAAAGGGGGGGCAAAAGAACTCGAATCACTTCGTGTCACCTGCCGATATGATTGCCTAGAAGTTCTGCACAAGCTCATAAAATTTTGAGCGAAAAAATTTCACTTCGCATCCGACCATTTTGTTCGGCCTAGGGTTTCGGTCCTGGTTGTGAAAAAATGAAACGTCCCAAAAATTTACGAGGGTGCTCTGTGCATCGTGGCGATCATGTCGGCGGGTCTCGAAGTGTAATTCGAGTCGTTTCGGCCGGGATCGGGGCACTTGTTATTTTCACAAAAAGTTATCGTTCGTTAAAGAAAAAGGGGGGGCAAACGAACTCGAATCACTTCGTGTCACCTGCCGATATGATTGCCTAGAAGTTCCGCACATGCTCGTAAAATTTCGAGCGAAAAAATTTCACTTCGCATCCGACCATTTTGTTCGGCCTAGGGTTTCGGTCCTGATTGTGAAAAAATACAACGTCGTCCGATTTGCCTGAAAATTTACGAGGGTGATCTGTGCATCGTGGCGATCATGTCGACGGTGCTCGAAGTGTAATTCGAGTCGTTTCGGCCGGGATCGGGGCACCTGTTATTTTCACAAAAAGTTATCGTTCGTTAAAGAAAATGGGGGGGCAAACGAACTCGAATCACTTCGTGTCACCTGCCGATATGATTGCCTAGAAGTTCTGCACAAGCTCATAAAATTTCGAGCGAAAAAATTTCACTTCGCATCCGACCATTTTGTTCGGCCTATGGTTTCGGTCCTGGTTGTGAAAAAATGAAACGTCCCGAAAATTTACGAGGGTGCTCTGTGCTTCGTGGCGATCATGTCGGCGGGTCTCGAAGTGTAATTCGAGTAGTTTCGGCCGGGATCGGGGCACTTGTTATTTTCACAAAAAGTTATCGTTCGTTAAAGAAAAAGGGGGGGCAAACGAACTCGAATCACTTCGTGTCACCTGCCGATATGATTGCCTAGAAGTTCCGCACATGCTCGTAAAATTTCGAGCGAAAAAATTTCACTTCGCATCCGACCATTTTGTTCGGCCTAGGGTTTCGGTCCTGGTTGTCAAAAAATGAAACGTCCCGAAAATTTACGAGGGTGTTCTGTGCATCGTGGCGATCATGTCGGCGGGTCTCGAAGTGTAATACGAGTCGTTTCGGCCGGGTTCGGGGCACTTATTATTTTGACTAAAAGTTATCGTTCGTTAAAGAAAATGGGGGGGCAAACGAACTCGAATCACTTCGTGTCACCTGCCGATATGATTGCCTAGAAGTTCCGCACATGCTCGTAAAATTTCGAGCGAAAAATTTAACTTCGCATCCGACCATTTTGTTCGGCCTAAGGTTTCGGTCCTGATTGTGAAAAAATACAACGTCGTCTGATTTGCCCGAAAATTTACGAGGGTGCTCTGTGCATCGTGGCGATCATGTCGGCGGGTCTCGAAGTGTAATTCAAGTCGTTTCGGCCGGGATCGGGGCACTTGTTATTTTCACTAAAAGTTATCGTTCGTTAAAGAAAATGGGGGGGCAAACGAACTCGAATCACTTCGTGTCACCTGCCGATACGATTGCCTAGAAGTTCGCACATGCTCGTAAAATTTCGAGCGAAAAAATTTCACTTCGCATCCGACCATTTTGTTCGGCCTAGGGTTTCGGTCCTGGTTGTGAAAAAATGAAACGTCCCGAAAATTGACGAGGGTTCTCTGCGCATCGTGGCGATCATGTCGGCGGGTCTCGAAGTGTAATACGAGTCGTTTCGGCCGGGATCGGGGCACTTGTTATTTTGACTAAAAGTTATCGTTCGTTAAAGAAAATGGGGGGTCAAACGAACTCGAATCACTTCGTGTCACCTGCCGATATGATTGCCTAAAAGTTCTGCACAAGCTCGTAAAATTTCGACCGAAAAAATTTCACTTCGCATCCGACCATTTTGTTCGGCCTCGGGTTTCGGTCCTGGTTGTGAAAAAATGAAACGTCCCGAAAATTGACGAGGGTTCTCTGCGCATCGTGGCGATCATGTCGGCGGGTCTCGAAGTGTAATACGAGTCGTTTCGGCCGGGTTCGGGGCACTTATTATTTTGACTAAAAGTTATCGTTCGTTAAAGAAAATGGGGGGGCAAACGAACTCGAATTACTTCGTGTCACCTGCCGATATGATTGCCTAGAAGTTCCGCACATGCTCGTAAAATTTCGAGCGAAAAATTTAACTTCGCATCCGACCATTTTGTTCGGCCTAAGGTTTCGGTCCTGATTGTGAAAAAATACAACGTCGTCTGATTTGCCCGAAAATTTACGAGGGTGCTCTGTGCATCGTGGCGATCATGTCGGCGGGTCTCGAAGTGTAATTCAAGTCGTTTCGGCCGGGATCGGGGCACTTGTTATTTTCACTAAAAGTTATCGTTCGTTAAAGAAAATGGGGGGGCAAACGAACTCGAATCACTTCGTGTCACCTGCCGATATGATTGCCTAAAAGTTCTGCACAAGCTCGTAAAATTTCGACCGAAAAAATTTCACTTCGCATCCGACCATTTTGTTCGGCCTCGGGTTTCGGTCCTGGTTGTGAAAAAAATGAAACGTCCCGAAAATTGACGAGGGTGCTCTGCGCATCGTGGCGATCATGTCGGCGGGTCTCGAAGTGTAATACGAGTCGTTTCGGCCGGGTTCGGGGCACTTGTTATTTTGACTAAAAGTTATCGTTCGTTAAAGAAAATGGGGGGGCAAACGAACTCGAATCACTTCGTGTCACCTGCCGATATGATTGCCTAGATGTTCCGCACATGCTCGTAAAATTTCGAGCGAAAAAATTTCACTTCGCATCCGACCATTTTGTTCGGCCTAGGGTTTCGGTCCTGATTGTGAAAAAATACAACGTCGTCCGATTTGCCCGAAAATTTACGAGGGTGATCTGTGCATCGTGGCGATCATGTCGGCGGTGCTCGAAGTGTAATTCGAGTCGTTTCGGCCGGGATCGGGGCACTTGTTATTTTGACTAAAAGTTATCGTTCGTTAAAGAAAATGGGGGGGCAAACGAACTCGAATCACTTTGTGTCACCTGCCGATATGATTGCCTAGAAGTTCTGCACAAGCTCGTAAAATTTCGAGCGAAAAAATTTCACTTCGCATCCGATCATTTTGTTCGGCCTAGGGTTTCGGTCCTGGTTGTGAAAAAATGAAACGTCCCGAAAATTTACGAGGGTGCTCTGTGCATCGTGGCGATTATGTCGGCGGGTCTCGAAGTGTAATTCGAGTCGTTTCGGCCGGGATCGGGGCACTTGTTATTTTCACAAAAAGTTATCGTTCGTTAAAGAAAATGGGGGGGCAAACGAACTCGAATCACTTCATGTCACCTGCCGATACGATTGCCTAGAAGTTCCGCACATGCTCGTAAAATTTCGAGCGAAAAAATTTTACTTCGCATCCGACCATTTTGTTCGGCCTAGGGTTTCGGTCCTGGTTGTGAAAAAATGAAACGTCCCGAAAATTGACGAGGGTTCTCTGCGCATCGTGGCGATCATGTCGGCGGGTCTCGAAGTGTAATACGAGTCGTTTCGGCCGGGATCGGGGCACTTGTTATTTTGACTAAAAGTTATCGTTCGTTAAAGAAAATGGGGGGTCAAACGAACTCGAATCACTTCGTGTCACCTGCCGATATGATTGCCTAAAAGTTCTGCACAAGCTCGTAAAATTTCGACCGAAAAAATTTCACTTCGCATCCGACCATTTTGTTCGGCCTCGGGTTTCGGTCCTGGTTGTGAAAAAATGAAACGTCCCGAAAATTGACGAGGGTTCTCTGCGCATCGTGGCGATCATGTCGGCGGGTCTCGAAGTGTAATACGAGTCGTTTCGGCCGGGTTCGGGGCACTTATTATTTTGACTAAAAGTTATCGTTCGTTAAAGAAAATGGGGGGGCAAACGAACTCGAATCACTTCGTGTCACCTGCCGATATGATTGCCTAGAAGTTCCGCACAAGCTCGTAAAATTTCGAGCGAAAAAATTTCACTTCGCATCTGACCATTTTGTTCGGCCTAGGGTTTCGGTCCTGATTGTGAAAAAATACAACGTCGTCCGATTTGCCCGAAAATTTACGAGGGTGATCTGTGCATCGTGGCGATCATGTCGGCGGTGCTCGAAGTGTAATTCGAGTCGTTTCGGCCGGGATCGGGGCACTTGTTATTTTGACTAAAAGTTATCGTTCGTTAAAGAAAATGGGGGGGCAAACGAACTCGAATCACTTTGTGTCACCTGCCGATATGATTGCCTAGAAGTTCTGCACAAGCTCGTAAAATTTCGAGCGAAAAAATTTCACTTCGCATCCGATCATTTTGTTCGGCCTAGGGTTTCGGTCCTGGTTGTGAAAAAATGAAACGTCCCGAAAATTTACGAGGGTGCTCTGTGCATCGTGGCGATTATGTCGGCGGGTCTCGAAGTGTAATTCGAGTCGTTTCGGCCGGGATCGGGGCACTTGTTATTTTCACAAAAAGTTATCGTCGTTAAAGAAAATGGGGGGGCAAACGAACTCGAATCACTTCGTGTCACCTGCCGATACGATTGCCTAGAAGTTCCGCACATGCTCGTAAAATTTCGAGCGAAAAAATTTCACTTCGCATCCGACCATTTTGTTCGGCCTAGGGTTTCGGTCCTGGTTGTGAAAAAATGAAACGTCCCGAAAATTGACGAGGGTTCTCTGCGCATCGTGGCGATCATGTCGGCGGGTCTCGAAGTGTAATACGAGTCGTTTCGGCCGGGATCGGGGCACTTGTTATTTTGACTAAAAGTTATCGTTCGTTAAAGAAAATGGGGGGTCAAACGAACTCGAATCACTTCGTGTCACCTGCCGATATGATTGCCTAAAAGTTCTGCACAAGCTCGTAAAATTTCGACCGAAAAAATTTCACTTCGCATCCGACCATTTTGTTCGGCCTCGGGTTTCGGTCCTGGTTGTGAAAAAATGAAACGTCCCGAAAATTGACGAGGGTTCTCTGCGCATCGTGGCGATCATGTCGGCGGGTCTCGAAGTGTAATACGAGTCGTTTCGGCCGGGTTCGGGGCACTTATTATTTTGACTAAAAGTTATCGTTCGTTAAAGAAAATGGGGGGGCAAACGAACTCGAATTACTTCGTGTCACCTGCCGATATGATTGCCTAGAAGTTCCGCACATGCTCGTAAAATTTCGAGCGAAAAATTTAACTTCGCATCCGACCATTTTGTTCGGCCTAAGGTTTCGGTCCTGATTGTGAAAAAATACAACGTCGTCTGATTTGCCCGAAAATTTACGAGGGTGCTCTGTGCATCGTGGCGATCATGTCGGCGGGTCTCGAAGTGTAATTCAAGTCGTTTCGGCCGGGATCGGGGCACTTGTTATTTTCACTAAAAGTTATCGTTCGTTAAAGAAAATGGGGGGGCAAACGAACTCGAATCACTTCGTGTCACCTGCCGATATGATTGCCTAAAAGTTCTGCACAAGCTCGTAAAATTTCGACCGAAAAAATTTCACTTCGCATCCGACCATTTTGTTCGGCCTCGGGTTTCGGTCCTGGTTGTGAAAAAAATGAAACGTCCCGAAAATTGACGAGGGTGCTCTGCGCATCGTGGCGATCATGTCGGCGGGTCTCGAAGTGTAATACGAGTCGTTTCGGCCGGGTTCGGGGCACTTGTTATTTTGACTAAAAGTTATCGTTCGTTAAAGAAAATGGGGGGGCAAACGAACTCGAATCACTTCGTGTCACCTGCCGATATGATTGCCTAGAAGTTCCGCACATGCTCGTAAAATTTCGAGCGAAAAAATTTCACTTCGCATCCGACCATTTTGTTCGGCCTAGGGTTTCGGTCCTGGTTGTGAAAAAATGAAACGTCCCGAAAATTGACGTGGGTGCTCTGCGCATCGTGGCGATCATGTCGGCAGGTCTCGAAGTGTAATACGAGTCGTTTCGGCCGGGTTCGGGGCACTTGTTATTTTGACTAAAAGTTATCGTTCGTTAAAGAAAATGGGGGGGCAAATGAACTCGAATCACTTCGTGTCACCTGCCGATATGATTGCCTAAAAGTTCTGCACAAGCTCGTAAAATTTCGAGCGAAAAAATTTCACTTCGCATCCGACCATTTTGTTCGGCCTAGGGTTTCGGTCCTGGTTGTGAAAAAATGAAACGTCCCGAACATTTACGAGGGTGCTCTGTGCATCGTGGCGATCATGTCGGCGGGTCTCGAAGTGTAATTCGAGTCGTTTCGGCCGGGGTCGGGGCACTTGTTATTTTCACAAAAAGTTATCGTTCATTAAAGAAAATGGGGGGGCAAACGAACTCTAATCACTTCGTGTCACCTGCCGATATGATTGCCTAGAAGTTTTGCACAAGCTCGTAAAATTTCGAGCGAAAAAATTTGACTTCGCATCCGGCCATTTTGTTCAGCCTAGGGTTTCGGTCCTGGTTGTGAAAAAATGTAACGTCCCGAAAATTAACGAGGGTGCTCTGTGCATCGTGGCGATCATGTCGGCGGGTCTCGAAGTGTAATTCGAGTTGTTTCGGCCAGGATCGGGGCACTTGTTATTTTCAAAAAAGTTATCGTTTGTTAAAGAAAAAGGGGGGGCAAACGAACTCGAATCACTTCGTGTCACCTGCCGATATGATTGCCTAGAAGTTCCGCACATGCTCGTAAAATTTCGAGCGAAAAAATTTCACTTCACATCCGACCATTTTGTTCGGCCTAGGGTTTCGGTCCTGGTTGTGAAAAAATGAAACGTCCCGAAAATTTACGAGGGTGCTCTGTGCATCGTGGCAATCATGTCGGCGGGTCTCGAAGTGTAATTCGAGTCGTTTCGGCCGGGATCGGGGCACTTGTTATTTTCACAAAAAGTTATCGTTCGTTAAAGAAAATGGGGGGGCAAACGAACTCGAATCACTTCGTGTCACCTGCCGATATGATTGCCTAGAAGTTCTGCACAAGCTCGTAAAATTTCGAGCGAAAAAATTTCACTTCGCATCCGACCATTTTGTTCGGCCTAGGGTTTCGGTCCTGGTTGTGAAAAAATGAAACGTCCCGAAAATTTACGAGGGTGCTCTGTGCATCGTGGCGATCATGTCGGCGGGTCTCGAAGTGTAATTCGAGTCGTTTCGGCCGGGATCGGGGCACTTGTTATTTTCACAAAAAGTTATCGTTCGTTAAAGAAAATGGGGGGGCAAACGAACTCGAATCACTTCGTGTCACCTGCCGACATGATTGCGTAGAAGTTCTGCACAAGCTCGTAAAATTTCGAGCGAAAAAATTTGACTTCGCATCCGGCCATTTTGTTCAGCCTAGGGTTTCGGTCCTGGTTGTGAAAAAAAGAAACGTCCCGAAAATTTACGAGGGTGCTCTGTGCATCGTGGCGATCATGTCGGCGGGTCTCGAAGTGTAATTCGAGTCGTTTCGGCCGGGATCGGGGCACTTGTTATTTTCACAAAAAGTTATCGTTCTTTAAAGAAAATGGGGTGGCAAACGAACTCGAATCACTTCGTGTCACCTGCCGATATGATTGCCTAGAAGTTCTGCACAAGCTCGTAAAATTTCGAGCGAAAAAATTTCACTTCGCATCCGACCATTTTGTTCGGCCTAGGGTTTCGGTCCTGGTTGTGAAAAAATGAAACGTCCCGAAAATTTACGAGGGTGCTCTGTGCATCGTGGCGATCATGTCGGCGGGTCTCGAAGTGTAATACGAGTCGTTTCGGCCGGGTTCGGGGCATTTGTTATTTTCACAAAAAGTTATCGTTCGTTAAAGAAAAAGGGGGGGCAAACGAACTCGAATCACTTCGTGTCACCTGCCGATATGATTGCCTAGAAGTTCCGCACATGCTCGTAAAATTTCGAGCGAAAAAATTTCACTTCGCATCCGACCATTTTGTTCGGCCTAGGGTTTCGGTCCTGGTTGTGAAAAAATGAATCGTCCCGAAAATTTACGAGGATGCTCTGTGCATCGTGGCGATCATGTCGGCGGGTCTCGAAGTTTAATACGAGTTGTTTCGGCCGGGTTCGGGGCACTTGTTATTTTGACTAAAAGTTATCGTTCGTTAAAGAAAATGGGGGGGCAAACGAACTCGAATCACTTCGTGTCACCTGCCGATATGATTGCCTAGAAGTTCTGCACAAGCTCGTAAAATTTCGAGCGAAAAAATTTCACTTCGCGTCCGACCATTTTGTTCGGCCTAGGGTTTCGGTCCTGATTGTGAAAAAATACAACGTCGTCCGATTTGCCTGAAAATTTACGAGGGTGATCTGTGCATCGTGGCGATCATGTCGACGGTGCTCGAAGTGTAATTCGAGTCGTTTCGGCCGGGATCGGGGCACCTGTTATTTTCACAAAAAGTTATCGTTCGTGAAAGAAAAAGGGGGGGCAAACGAACTCGAATCACTTCGTGTCACCTGCCGATATGATTGCCTAGAAGTTCCGCACATGCTCGTAAAATTTCGAGCGAAAAAATTTCACTTCGCATCCGACCATTTTGTTCGGCCTAGGGTTTCGGTCCTGATTGTGAAAAAATACAACGTCGTCCGATTTGCCTGAAAATTTACGAGGGTGATCTGTGCATCGTGGCGATCATGTCGACGGTGCTCGAAGTGTAATTCGAGTCGTTTCGGCCGGGATCGGGGCACCTGTTATTTTCACAAAAAGTTATCGTTCGTTAAAGAAAATGGGGGGGCAAACGAACTCGAATCACTTCGTGTCACCTGCCGATATGATTGCCTAGAAGTTCTGCACAAGCTCATAAAATTTCGAGCGAAAAAATTTCACTTCGCATCCGACCATTTTGTTCGGCCTATGGTTTCGGTCCTGGTTGTGAAAAAATGAAACGTCCCGAAAATTTACGAGGGTGCTCTGTGCTTCGTGGCGATCATGTCGGCGGGTCTCGAAGTGTAATTCGAGTCGTTTCGGCCGGGATCGGGGCACTTGTTATTTTCACAAAAAGTTATCGTTCGTTAAAGAAAAAGGGGGGGCAAACGAACTCGAATCACTTCGTGTCACCTGCCGATATGATTGCCTAGAAGTTCCGCACATGCTCGTAAAATTTCGAGCGAAAAAATTTCACTTCGCATCCGACCATTTTGTTCGGCCTAGGGTTTCGGTCCTGGTTGTCAAAAAATGAAACGTCCCGAAAATTTACGAGGGTGTTCTGTGCATCGTGGCGATCATGTCGGCGGGTCTCGAAGTGTAATACGAGTCGTTTCGGCCGGGTTCGGGGCACTTATTATTTTGACTAAAAGTTATCGTTCGTTAAAGAAAATGGGGGGGCAAACGAACTCGAATCACTTCGTGTCACCTGCCGATATGATTGCCTAGAAGTTCCGCACATGCTCGTAAAATTTCGAGCGAAAAATTTAACTTCGCATCCGACCATTTTGTTCGGCCTAAGGTTTCGGTCCTGATTGTGAAAAAATACAACGTCGTCTGATTTGCCCGAAAATTTACGAGGGTGCTCTGTGCATCGTGGCGATCATGTCGGCGGGTCTCGAAGTGTAATTCAAGTCGTTTCGGCCGGGATCGGGGCACTTGTTATTTTCACTAAAAGTTATCGTTCGTTAAAGAAAATGGGGGGGCAAACGAACTCGAATCACTTCGTGTCACCTGCCGATATGATTGCCTAAAAGTTCTGCACAAGCTCGTAAAATTTCGACCGAAAAAATTTCACTTCGCATCCGACCATTTTGTTCGGCCTCGGGTTTCGGTCCTGGTTGTGAAAAAAATGAAACGTCCCGAAAATTGACGAGGGTGCTCTGCGCATCGTGGCGATCATGTCGGCGGGTCTCGAAGTGTAATACGAGTCGTTTCGGCCGGGTTCGGGGCACTTGTTATTTTGACTAAAAGTTATCGTTCGTTAAAGAAAATGGGGGGGCAAACGAACTCGAATCACTTCGTGTCACCTGCCGATATGATTGCCTAGATGTTCCGCACATGCTCGTAAAATTTCGAGCGAAAAAATTTCACTTCGCATCCGACCATTTTGTTCGGCCTAGGGTTTCGGTCCTGATTGTGAAAAAATACAACGTCGTCCGATTTGCCCGAAAATTTACGAGGGTGATCTGTGCATCGTGGCGATCATGTCGGCGGTGCTCGAAGTGTAATTCGAGTCGTTTCGGCCGGGATCGGGGCACTTGTTATTTTGACTAAAAGTTATCGTTCGTTAAAGAAAATGGGGGGGCAAACGAACTCGAATCACTTTGTGTCACCTGCCGATATGATTGCCTAGAAGTTCTGCACAAGCTCGTAAAATTTCGAGCGAAAAAATTTCACTTCGCATCCGATCATTTTGTTCGGCCTAGGGTTTCGGTCCTGGTTGTGAAAAAATGAAACGTCCCGAAAATTTACGAGGGTGCTCTGTGCATCGTGGCGATTATGTCGGCGGGTCTCGAAGTGTAATTCGAGTCGTTTCGGCCGGGATCGGGGCACTTGTTATTTTCACAAAAAGTTATCGTTCGTTAAAGAAAATGGGGGGGCAAACGAACTCGAATCACTTCGTGTCACCTGCCGATACGATTGCCTAGAAGTTCCGCACATGCTCGTAAAATTTCGAGCGAAAAAATTTCACTTCGCATCCGACCATTTTGTTCGGCCTAGGGTTTCGGTCCTGGTTGTGAAAAAATGAAACGTCCCGAAAATTGACGAGGGTTTTCTGCGCATCGTGGCGATCATGTCGGCGGGTCTCGAAGTGTAATACGAGTCGTTTCGGCCGGGATCGGGGCACTTGTTATTTTGACTAAAAGTTATCGTTCGTTAAAGAAAATGGGGGGTCAAACGAACTCGAATCACTTCGTGTCACCTGCCGATATGATTGCCTAAAAGTTCTGCACAAGCTCGTAAAATTTCGACCGAAAAAATTTCACTTCGCATCCGACCATTTTGTTCGGCCTCGGGTTTCGGTCCTGGTTGTGAAAAAATGAAACGTCCCGAAAATTGACGAGGGTTCTCTGCGCATCGTGGCGATCATGTCGGCGGGTCTCGAAGTGTAATACGAGTCGTTTCGGCCGGGTTCGGGGCACTTATTATTTTGACTAAAAGTTATCGTTCGTTAAAGAAAATGGGGGGGCAAACGAACTCGAATCACTTCGTGTCACCTGCCGATATGATTGCCTAGAAGTTCCGCACAAGCTCGTAAAATTTCGAGCGAAAAAATTTCACTTCGCATCTGACCATTTTGTTCGGCCTAGGGTTTCGGTCCTGATTGTGAAAAAATACAACGTCGTCCGATTTGCCCGAAAATTTACGAGGGTGATCTGTGCATCGTGGCGATCATGTCGGCGGTGCTCGAAGTGTAATTCGAGTCGTTTCGGCCGGGATCGGGGCACTTGTTATTTTGACTAAAAGTTATCGTTCGTTAAAGAAAATGGGGGGGCAAACGAACTCGAATCACTTCGTGTCACCTTCCGATATGATTGCCTAGAAGTTCTGCACAAGCTCGTAAAATTTCGAGCGAAAAAATTTCACTTCGCATCCGACCATTTTGTTCGGCCTAGGGTTTCGGTCCTGGTTGTGAAAAAATGAAACGTCCCGAAAATTTACGAGGGTGCTCTGTGCATCGTGGCGATCATGTTGGCGGGTCTCGAAGTGTAATTCGAGTAGTTTCGGCCGGGATCGGGGCACTTGTTATTTTCACAAAAAGTTATCCTTCGTTAAAGAAAAAGGGGGGGCAAACGAACTCGAATCACTTCGTGTCACCTGCCGATATGATTGCCTAGAAGTTCCGCACATGCTCGTAAAATTTCGAGCGAAAAAATTTCACTTCGCATCCGACCATTTTGTTCGGCCTAGGGTTTCGGTCCTGGTTGTGAAAAAATGAAACGTCCCGAAAATTGACGTGGGTGCTCTGCGCATCGTGGCGATCATGTCGGCAGGTCTCGAAGTGTAATACGAGTCGTTTCGGCCGGGTTCGGGGCACTTGTTATTTTGACTAAAAGTTATCGTTCGTTAAAGAAAATGGGGGGGCAAATGAACTCGAATCACTTCGTGTCACCTGCCGATATGATTGCCTAAAAGTTCTGCACAAGCTCGTAAAATTTCGAGCGAAAAAATTTCACTTCGCATCCGACCATTTTGTTCGGCCTAGGGTTTCGGTCCTGGTTGTGAAAAAATGAAACGTCCCGAACATTTACGAGGGTGCTCTGTGCATCGTGGCGATCATGTCGGCGGGTCTCGAAGTGTAATTCGAGTCGTTTCGGCCGGGGTCGGGGCACTTGTTATTTTCACAAAAAGTTATCGTTCATTAAAGAAAATGGGGGGGCAAACGAACTCTAATCACTTCGTGTCACCTGCCGATATGATTGCCTAGAAGTTTTGCACAAGCTCGTAAAATTTCGAGCGAAAAAATTTGACTTCGCATCCGGCCATTTTGTTCAGCCTAGGGTTTCGGTCCTGGTTGTGAAAAAATGTAACGTCCCGAAAATTAACGAGGGTGCTCTGTGCATCGTGGCGATCATGTCGGCGGGTCTCGAAGTGTAATTCGAGTAGTTTCGGCCAGGATCGGGGCACTTGTTATTTTCAAAAAAGTTATCGTTTGTTAAAGAAAAAGGGGGGGCAAACGAACTCGAATCACTTCGTGTCACCTGCCGATATGATTGCCTAGAAGTTCCGCACATGCTCGTAAAATTTCGAGCGAAAAAATTTCACTTCACATCCGACCATTTTGTTCGGCCTAGGGTTTCGGTCCTGGTTGTGAAAAAATGAAACGTCCCGAAAATTTACGAGGGTGCTCTGTGCATCGTGGCAATCATGTCGGCGGGTCTCGAAGTGTAATTCGAGTCGTTTCGGCCGGGATCGGGGCACTTGTTATTTTCACAAAAAGTTATCGTTCGTTAAAGAAAATGGGGGGGCAAACGAACTCGAATCACTTCGTGTCACCTGCCGATATGATTGCCTAGAAGTTCTGCACAAGCTCGTAAAATTTCGAGCGAAAAAATTTCACTTCGCATCCGACCATTTTGTTCGGCCTAGGGTTTCGGTCCTGGTTGTGAAAAAATGAAACGTCCCGAAAATTGACGAGGGTTCTCTGCGCATCGTGGCGATCATGTCGGCGGGTCTCGAAGTGTAATACGAGTCGTTTCGGCCGGGATCGGGGCACTTGTTATTTTGACTAAAAGTTATCGTTCGTTAAAGAAAATGGGGGGTCAAACGAACTCGAATCACTTCGTGTCACCTGCCGATATGATTGCCTAAAAGTTCTGCACAAGCTCGTAAAATTTCGACCAAAAAAATTTCACTTCGCATCCGACCATTTTGTTCGGCCTCGGGTTTCGGTCCTGGTTGTGAAAAAATGAAACGTCCCGAAAATTGACGAGGGTGCTCTGCGCATCGTGGCGATCATGTCGGCGGGTCTCGAAGTGTAATACGAGTCGTTTCGGCTGGGATCGGGGCACTTGTTATTTTCACAAAAAGTTATCGTTCGTTAAAGAAAAAGGGGGGGCAAACGAACTCGAATCACTTCGTGTCACCTGCCGATATGATTGCCTAGAAGTTCCGCACAAGCTCGTAAAATTTCAAGCGAAAAAATTTCACTTCGCATCCGACCATTTTGTTCGGCCTAGGGTTTCGGTCCTGGTTGTCAAAAAATGAAACGTCCCGAAAATTTACGAGGGTGTTCTGTGCATCGTGGCGATCATGTCGGCGGGTCTCGAAGTGTAATACGAGTCGTTTCGGCCGGGTTCGGGGCACTTATTATTTTGACTAAAAGTTATCGTTCGTTAAAGAAAATGGGGGGGCAAACGAACTCGAATCACTTCGTGTCACCTGCCGATATGATTGCCTAGAAGTTCCGCACAAGCTCGTAAAATTTCGAGCGAAAAAATTTCACTTCGCATCCGACCATTTTGTTCGGCCTAGGGTTTCGGTCCTGATTGTGAAAAAATACAACGTCGTCCGATTTGCCCGAAAATTTACGAGGGTGATCTGTGCATCGTGGCGATCATGTCGGCGGTGCTCGAAGTGTAATTCGAGTCGTTTCGGCCGGGATCGGGGCACTTGTTATTTTGACTAAAAGTTATCGTTCGTTAAAGAAAATGGGGGGACAAACGAACTCGAATCACTTCGTGTCACCTTCCGATATGATTGCCTAGAAGTTCTGCACAAGCTCGTAAAATTTCGAGCGAAAAAATTTCACTTCGCATCCGACCATTTTGTTCGGCCTAGGGTTTCGGTCCTGGTTGTGAAAAAATGAAACGTCCAGAAAATTTACGAGGGTGCTCTGTGCATCGTGGCGATCATGTCGGCGGGTCTCGAAGTGTAATTCGAGTAGTTTCGGCCGGGATCGGGGCACTTGTTATTTTCACAAAAAGTTATCCTTCGTTAAAGAAAAAGGGGGGGCAAACGAACTCGAATCACTTCGTGTCACCTGCCGATATGATTGCCTAGAAGTTCCGCACATGCTCGTAAAATTTCGAGCGAAAAAATTTCACTTCGTATCCGACCATTTTGTTCGGCCTAGGGTTTCGGTCCTGGTTGTGAAAAAATGAAACGTCCCGAAAATTGACGTGGGTGCTCTGCGCATCGTGGCGATCATGTCGGCAGGTCTCGAAGTGTAATACGAGTCGTTTCGGCCGGGTTCGGGGCACTTGTTATTTTGACTAAAAGTTATCGTTCGTTAAAGAAAATGGGGGGGCAAATGAACTCGAATCACTTCGTGTCACCTGCCGATATGATTGCCTAAAAGTTCTGCACAAGCTCGTAAAATTTCGAGCGAAACAATTTCACTTCGCATCCGACCATTTTGTTCGGCCTAGGGTTTCGGTCCTGGTTGTGAAAAAATGAAACGTCCCGAACATTTACGAGGGTGCTCTGTGCATCGTGGCGATCATGTCGGCGGGTCTCGAAGTGTAATTCGAGTCGTTTCGGCCGGGGTCGGGGCACTTGTTATTTTCACAAAAAGTTATCGTTCATTAAAGAAAATGGGGGGGCAAACGAACTCTAATCACTTCGTGTCACCTGCCGATATGATTGCCTAGAAGTTTTGCACAAGCTCGTAAAATTTCGAGCGAAAAAATTTGACTTCGCATCCGGCCATTTTGTTCAGCCTAGGGTTTCGGTCCTGGTTGTGAAAAAATGTAACGTCCCGAAAATTAACGAGGGTGCTCTGTGCATCGTGGCGATCATGTCGGCGGGTCTCGAAGTGTAATTCGAGTAGTTTCGGCCAGGATCGGGGCACTTGTTATTTTCAAAAAAGTTATCGTTTGTTAAAGAAAAAGGGGGGGCAAACGAACTCGAATCACTTCGTGTCACCTGCCGATATGATTGCCTAGAAGTTCCGCACATGCTCGTAAAATTTCGAGCGAAAAAATTTCACTTCACATCCGACCATTTTGTTCGGCCTAGGGTTTCGGTCCTGGTTGTGAAAAAATGAAACGTCCCGAAAATTTACGAGGGTGCTCTGTGCATCGTGGCAATCATGTCGGCGGGTCTCGAAGTGTAATTCGAGTCGTTTCGGCCGGGATCGGGGCACTTGTTATTTTCACAAAAAGTTATCGTTCGTTAAAGAAAATGGGGGGGCAAACGAACTCGAATCACTTCGTGTCACCTGCCGATATGATTGCCTAGAAGTTCTGCACAAGCTCGTAAAATTTCGAGCGAAAAAATTTCACTTCGCATCCGACCATTTTGTTCGGCCTAGGGTTTCGGTCCTGGTTGTGAAAAAATGAAACGTCCCGAAAATTGACGAGGGTTCTCTGCGCATCGTGGCGATCATGTCGGCGGGTCTCGAAGTGTAATACGAGTCGTTTCGGCCGGGATCGGGGCACTTGTTATTTTGACTAAAAGTTATCGTTCGTTAAAGAAAATGGGGGGTCAAACGAACTCGAATCACTTCGTGTCACCTGCCGATATGATTGCCTAAAAGTTCTGCACAAGCTCGTAAAATTTCGACCAAAAAAATTTCACTTCGCATCCGACCATTTTGTTCGGCCTCGGGTTTCGGTCCTGGTTGTGAAAAAATGAAACGTCCCGAAAATTGACGAGGGTGCTCTGCGCATCGTGGCGATCATGTCGGCGGGTCTCGAAGTGTAATACGAGTCGTTTCGGCTGGGATCGGGGCACTTGTTATTTTCACAAAAAGTTATCGTTCGTTAAAGAAAAAGGGGGGGCAAACGAACTCGAATCACTTCGTGTCACCTGCCGATATGATTGCCTAGAAGTTCCGCACAAGCTCGTAAAATTTCAAGCGAAAAAATTTCACTTCGCATCCGACCATTTTGTTCGGCCTAGGGTTTCGGTCCTGGTTGTCAAAAAATGAAACGTCCCGAAAATTTACGAGGGTGTTCTGTGCATCGTGGCGATCATGTCGGCGGGTCTCGAAGTGTAATACGAGTCGTTTCGGCCGGGTTCGGGGCACTTATTATTTTGACTAAAAGTTATCGTTCGTTAAAGAAAATGGGGGGGCAAACGAACTCGAATCACTTCGTGTCACCTGCCGATATGATTGCCTAGAAGTTCCGCACAAGCTCGTAAAATTTCGAGCGAAAAAATTTCACTTCGCATCCGACCATTTTGTTCGGCCTAGGGTTTCGGTCCTGATTGTGAAAAAATACAACGTCGTCCGATTTGCCCGAAAATTTACGAGGGTGATCTGTGCATCGTGGCGATCATGTCGGCGGTGCTCGAAGTGTAATTCGAGTCGTTTCGGCCGGGATCGGGGCACTTGTTATTTTGACTAAAAGTTATCGTTCGTTAAAGAAAATGGGGGGACAAACGAACTCGAATCACTTCGTGTCACCTTCCGATATGATTGCCTAGAAGTTCTGCACAAGCTCGTAAAATTTCGAGCGAAAAAATTTCACTTCGCATCCGACCATTTTGTTCGGCCTAGGGTTTCGGTCCTGGTTGTGAAAAAATGAAACGTCCAGAAAATTTACGAGGGTGCTCTGTGCATCGTGGCGATCATGTCGGCGGGTCTCGAAGTGTAATTCGAGTAGTTTCGGCCGGGATCGGGGCACTTGTTATTTTCACAAAAAGTTATCCTTCGTTAAAGAAAAAGGGGGGGCAAACGAACTCGAATCACTTCGTGTCACCTGCCGATATGATTGCCTAGAAGTTCCGCACATGCTCGTAAAATTTCGAGCGAAAAAATTTCACTTCGCATCCGACCATTTTGTTCGGCCTAGGGTTTCGGTCCTGGTTGTGAAAAAATGAAACGTCCCGAAAATTGACGTGGGTGCTCTGCGCATCGTGGCGATCATGTCGGCAGGTCTCGAAGTGTAATACGAGTCGTTTCGGCCGGGTTCGGGGCACTTGTTATTTTGACTAAAAGTTATCGTTCGTTAAAGAAAATGGGGGGGCAAATGAACTCGAATCACTTCGTGTCACCTGCCGATATGATTGCCTAAAAGTTCTGCACAAGCTCGTAAAATTTCGAGCGAAACAATTTCACTTCGCATCCGACCATTTTGTTCAGCCTAGGGTTTCGGTCCTGGTTGTGAAAAAATGAAACGTCCCGAAAATTAACGAGGGTGCTCTGTGCATCGTGGCGATCATGTCGGCGGGTCTCGAAGTGTAATTCGAGTAGTTTCGGCCGGGATCGGGGCACTTGTTATTTTCAAAAAAGTTATCGTTTGTTAAAGAAAAAGGGGGGGCAAACGAACTCGAATCACTTCGTGTCACCTGCCGATATGATTGCCTAGAAGTTCCGCACATGCTCGTAAAATTTCGAGCGAAAAAATTTCACTTCACATCCGACCATTTTGTTCGGCCTAGGGTTTCGGTCCTGGTTGTGAAAAAATGAAACGTCCCGAAAATTTACGAGGGTGCTCTGTGCATCGTGGCGATCATGTCGGCGGGTCTCGAAGTGTAATTCGAGTCGTTTCGGCCGGGATCGGGGCACTTGTTATTTTCACAAAAAGTTATCGTTCGTTAAAGAAAATGGGGGGGCAAACGAACTCGAATCACTTCGTGTCACCTGCCGATATGATTGCCTAGAAGTTCTGCACAAGCTCGTTAAATTTCGAGCGAAAAAATTTCACTTCGCATCCGACCATTTTGTTCGGCCTAGGGTTTCGGTCCTGGTTGTGAAAAAATGAAACGTCCCAAAAATTTACGAGGGTGCTCTGTGCATCGTGGCGATCATGTCGGCGGGTCTCGAAGTGTAATTCGAGTCGTTTCGGCCGGGATCGGGGCACTTGTTATTTTCACAAAAAGTTATCGTTCGTTAAAGAAAATGGGGGGGCAAACGAACTCGAATCACTTCGTGTCACCTGCCGACATGATTGCGTAGAAGTTCTGCACAAGCTCGTAAAATTTCGAGCGAAAAAATTTGACTTCGCATCCGGCCATTTTGTTCAGCCTAGGGTTTCGGTCCTGGTTGTGAAAAAAAGAAACGTCCCGAAAATTTACGAGGGTGCTCTGTGCATCGTGGCGATCATGTCGGCGGGTCTCGAAGTGTAATTCGAGTCGTTTCGGCCGGGATCGGGGCACTTGTTATTTTCACAAAAAGTTATCGTTCTTTAAAGAAAATGGGGGGGGCAAACGAACTCGAATCACTTCGTGTCACCTGCCGATATGATTGCCTAGAAGTTCTGCACAAGCTCGTAAAATTTCGAGCGAAAAAATTTCACTTCGCATCCGACCATTTTGTTCGGCCTAGGGTTTCGTTCCTGGTTGTGAAAAAATGAAACGTCCCGAAAATTTACGAGGGTGCTCTGTGCATCGTGGCGATCATGTCGGCGGGTCTCGAAGTGTAATACGAGTCGTTTCGGCCGGGTCCGGGCATTTGTTATTTTCACAAAAAGTTATCGTTCGTTAAAGAAAAAGGGGGGGCAAACGAACTCGAATCACTTCGTGTCACCTGCCGATATGATTGCCTAGAAGTTCCGCACATGCTCGTAAAATTTCGAGCGAAAAAATTTCACTTCGCATCCGACCATTTTGTTCGGCCTAGGGTTTCGGTCCTGGTTGTGAAAAAATGAATCGTCCCGAAAATTTACGAGGATGCTCTGTGCATCGTGGCGATCATGTCGGCGGGTCTCGAAGTTTAATACGAGTTGTTTCGGCCGGGTTCGGGGCACTTGTTATTTTGACTAAAAGTTATCGTTCGTTAAAGAAAATGGGGGGGCAAACGAACTCGAATCACTTCGTGTCACCTGCCGATATGATTGCCTAGAAGTTCTGCACAAGCTCGTAAAATTTCGAGCGAAAAAATTTCACTTCGCATCCGACCATTTTGTTCGGCCTAGGGTTTCGGTCCTGGTTGTGAAAAAATGAAACGTCCCGAAAATTTACGAGGGTGCTCTGTGCATCGTGGCGATCATGTCGGCGGGTCTCGAAGTGTAATACGAGTCGTTTCGGCCGGGTTCGGGGCACTTGTTATTTTGACTAAAAGTTATCGTTCGTTAAAGAAAATGGGGGGGCAAACGAACTCGAATCACTTCGTGTCACCTGCCGATATGATTGCCTAGAAGTTCCGCACATTCTCGTAAAATTTCGAGCGAAAAAATTTAATTTCGCATCCGACCATTTTGTTCGGCCTAGGGTTTCGGTCCTGGTTGTGAAAAAATGAAACGTCCCGAAAATTTACGAGGGTGCTCTGTGCATCGTGGCGATCATGTCGGCGGGTCTCGAAGTGTAATTCGAGTCGTTTCGGCCGGGATCGGGGCACTTGTTATTTTCACAAAAAGTTATCGTTCGTTAAAGAAAATGGGGGGGCAAACGAACTCGAATCACTTCGTGTCACCTGCCGACATGATTGCGTAGAAGTTCTGCACAAGCTCGTAAAATTTCGAGCGAAAAAATTTGACTTCGCATCCGGCCATTTTGTTCAGCCTAGGGTTTCGGTCCTGGTTGTGAAAAAAAGAAACGTCCCGAAAATTTACGAGGGTGCTCTGTGCATCGTGGCGATCATGTCGGCGGGTCTCGAAGTATAATACGAGTCGTTTCGGCCGGGTTCGGGGCACTTGTTATTTTGGCTAAAAGTTATCGTTCGTTAAAGAAAATGGGGGGGCAAACGAACTCGAATCACTTCGTGTCACCTGCCGATATGATTGCCTAGAAGTTCTGCACAAGCTCGTAAAATTTCGAGCGAAAAAATTTCCCTTCGCATCCGACCATTTTGTTCGGCCTAGGGTTTCGGTCCTGGTTGTGAAAAAATGAAACGTCCCGAAAATTTACGAGGGTGCCCTGTGCATCGTGGCGATCATGTCGGCGGGTCTCGAAGTGTAATTCGAGTCGTTTCGGCCGGGATCGGGGCACTTGTTATCTTCACAAAAAGTTATCGTTCGTTAAAGAAAATGGGGGGGCAAACGAACTCGAATCACTTCGTGTCACCTTCCGATATGATTGCCTAGAAGTTCTGCTCAAGCTCGTAAAATTTCGAGCGAAAAAATTTAATTTCGCATCCGACCATTTTGTTCGGCCTAGGGTTTCGGTCCTGGTTGTGAAAAAATGAAACGTCCCGAAAATTTACGAGGGTGCTCTGTGCATCGTGGCGATCATGTCGGCGGGTCTCGAAGTGTAATACGAGTCGTTTCGGCTGGGTTCGGGGCACTTGTTATTTTGACTAAATGTTATCGTTCGTTAAAGAAAATGGGGGGGCAAACGAACTCGAATCACTTCGTGTCACCTGCCGATATGATTGCCTAGAAGTTCTGCACAAGCTCGTAAAATTTCGAGCGAAAAAATTTCACTTCGCATCCGACCATTTTGTTCGGCCTAGGGTTTCGGTCCTGGTTGTGAAAAAATGAAACGTCCCGAAAATTTACGAGGGTGCTCTGTGCATCGTGGCGATCATGTCGGCGGGTCTCGAAGTATAATACGAGTCGTTTCGGCCGGGTTCGGGGCACTTGTTATTTTGACTAAAAGTTATCGTTCGTTAAAGAAAATGGGGGGGCAAACGAACTCGAATCACTTCGTGTCACCTGCCGACATGATTGCGTAGAAGTTCTGCACAAGCTCGTAAAATTTCGAGCGAAAAAATTTCCCTTCGCATCCGACCATTTTGTTCGGCCTAGGGTTTCGGTCCTGGTTGTGAAAAAATGAAACGTCCCGAAAATTTACGAGGGTGCCCTGTGCATCGTGGCGATCATGTCGGCGGGTCTCGAAGTGTAATTCGAGTCGTTTCGGCCGGGATCGGGGCACTTGTTATCTTCACAAAAAGTTATCGTTCGTTAAAGAAAATGGGGGGGCAAACGAACTCGAATCACTTCGTGTCACCTTCCGATATGATTGCCTAGAAGTTCTGCTCAAGCTCGTAAAATTTCGAGCGAAAAAATTTAATTTCGCATCCGACCATTTTGTTCGGCCTAGGGTTTCGGTCCTGGTTGTGAAAAAATGAAACGTCCCGAAAATTTACGAGGGTGCTCTGTGCATCGTGGCGATCATGTCGGCGGGTCTCGAAGTGTAATACGAGTCGTTTCGGCTGGGTTCGGGGCACTTGTTATTTTGACTAAATGTTATCGTTCGTTAAAGAAAATGGGGGGGCAAACGAACTCGAATCACTTCGTGTCACCTGCCGATATGATTGCCTAGAAGTTCTGCACAAGCTCGTAAAATTTCGAGCGAAAAAATTTCACTTCGCATCCGACCATTTTGTTCGGCCTAGGGTTTCGGTCCTGGTTGTGAAAAAATGAAACGTCCCGAAAATTTACGAGGGTGCTCTGTGCATCGTGGCGATCATGTCGGCGGGTCTCGAAGTATAATACGAGTCGTTTCGGCCGGGTTCGGGGCACTTGTTATTTTGACTAAAAGTTATCGTTCGTTAAAGAAAATGGGGGGGCAAACGAACTCGAATCACTTCGTGTCACCTGCCGATATGATTGCCTAGAAGTTCCGCACATGCTCATAAAATTTCGAGCGAAAAAATTTAATTTCGCATCCGACCATTTTGTTCGGCCTAGGGTTTCGGTCCTGGTTGTGAAAAAATGAAACGTCTCGAAAATTTACGAGGGTGCTCTGTGCATCGTGGCGATCATGTCGGCGGGTCTCGAAGTGTAATTCGAGTCGTTTCGGCCGGGATCGGGGCACTTGTTATCTTCACAAAAAGTTATCGTTCGTTAAAGAAAATGGGGGGGCAAACGAACTCGAATCACTTCGTGTCACCTTCCGATATGATTGCCTAGAAGTTCTGCTCAAGCTCGTAAAATTTCGAGCGAAAAAATTTAACTTCGCATCCGACCATTTTGTTCGGCCTAGGGTTTCGGTCCTGGTTGTGAAAAAATGAAACGTCCCGAAAATTTACGAGGGTGCTCTGTGCGTCGTGGCGATCATGTCGGCGGGTCTCGAAGTGTAATTCGAGTAGTTTCGGCCGGGATCGGGGCACTTGTTATTTTCACAAAAAGTTATCGTTCGTTAAAGAAAATGGGGGGGCAAACGAACTCGAATCACTTCGTGTCACCTGCCGACATGATTGCGTAGAAGTTCTGCACAAGCTCGTAAAATTTCGAGCGAAAAAATTTGACTTCGCATCCGGCCATTTTGTTCGGCCTAGGGTTTCGGTCCTGGTTGTGAAAAAAAGAAACGTCCCGAAAATTTACGAGGGTGCTCTGTGCATCGTGGCGATCATGTCGGCGGGTCTCGAAGTATAATACGAGTCGTTTCGGCCGGGTTCGGGGCACTTGTTATTTTGACTAAAAGTTATCGTTCGTTAAAGAAAATGGGGGGGCAAACGAACTCGAATCACTTCGTGTCACCTGCCGATATGATTGCCTAGAAGTTCTGCACAAGCTCGTAAAATTTCGAGCGAAAAAATTTCCCTTCGCATCCGACCATTTTGTTCGGCCTAGGGTTTCGGTCCTGGTTGTGAAAAAATGAAACGTCCCGAAAATTTACGAGGTTGCCCTGTGCATCGTGGCGATCATGTCGGCGGGTCTCGAAGTGTAATTCGAGTCGTTTCGGCCGGGATCGGGGCACTTGTTATCTTCACAAAAAGTTATCGTTCGTTAAAGAAAATGGGGGGGCAAACGAACTCGAATCACTTCGTGTCACCTTCCGATATGATTGCCTAGAAGTTCTGCTCCAGCTCGTAAAATTTCGAGCGAAAAAATTTCACTTCGCATCCGACCATTTTGTTCGGCCTTGGGTTTCGGTCCTGGTTGTGAAAAAATGAAACGTCCCGAACATTTACGAGGGTGCTCTGTGCATCGTGGCGATCATGTCGGCGGGTCTCGAAGTGTAATTCGAGTCGTTTCGGCCGGGATCGGGGCACTTGTTATTTTCACAAAAAGTTATCGTTCGTTAAAGAAAATGGGGGGGCAAACGAACTCGAATCACTTCGTGTCACCTGCCGATATGATTGCCTAGAAGTTCTGCACAAGCTCGTAAAATTTCGAGCGAAAAAATTTCCCTTCGCATCCGACCATTTTGTTCGGCCTAGGGTTTCGGTCCTGGTTGTGAAAAAATGAAACGTCCCGAAAATTTACGAGGGTGCTCTGTGCATCGTGGCGATCATGTCGGCGGGTCTCGAAGTGTAATTCGAGTCGTTTCGGCCGGGATCGGGGCACTTGTTATTTTCACAAAAAGTTATCGTTCGTTCAAGAAAATGGGGGGGCAAACGAACTCGAATCACTTCGTGTCACCTGCCGATATGATTGCCTAGAAGTTCTGCACAAGCTCGTAAAATTTCGAGCGAAAAAATTTAACTTCGCATCCGACCATTTTGTTCGGCCTAGGGTTTCGGTCCTGGTTGTGAAAAAATGAAACGTCCCGAAAATTTACGAGGGTGCTCTGTGCATCGTGGCGATCATGTCGGCGGGTCTCGAAGTGTAATACGAGTCGTTTCGGCCGGGTTCGGGGCACTTGTTATTTTGACTAAAAGTTATCGTTCGTTAAAGAAAATGGGGGGACAAACGAACTCGAATCACTTCGTGTCACCTGCCGATATGATTTCCTAGAAGTTCTGCACAAGCTCGTAAAATTTCGAGCGAAAAAATTTAACTTCGCATCCGGCCATTTTGTTCGGCCTAGGGTTTCGGTCCTGGTTGTGAAAAAAAGAAACGTCCCGAAAATTTACGAGGGTGCTCTGTGCGTCGTGGCGATCATGTCGGCGGGTCTCGAAGTGTAATTCGAGTCGTTTCGGCCGGGATCGGGGCACTTGTTATTTTCACAAAAAGTTATCGTTCGTTAAAGAAAAAGGGGGGGCAAACGAACTCGAATCACTTCGTGTCACCTGCCGATATGATTGCCTAGAAGTTCTGCACAAGCTCGTAAAATTTCGAGCGAAAAAATTTCACTTCGCATCCGACCATTTTGTTCGGCCTAGGGTTTCGGTCCTGGTTGTGAAAAAATGAAACGTCCCGAAAATTTACGAGGGTGCTCTGTGCATCGTGGCGATCATGTCGGCGAGTCTCGAAGTGTAATACGAGTAGTTTCGGCCGGGTTCGGGGCACTTGTTATTTTGACTAAAAGTTATCGTTCGTTAAAGAAAATGGGGGGGCAAACGAACTCGAATCACTTCGTGTCACCTGCCGATATGATTGCCTAGAAGTTCTGCACAAGCTCGTAAAATTTCGAGCGAAAAAATTTAATTTCGCATCCGACCATTTTGTTCGGCCTAGGGTTTCGGTCCTGGTTGTGAAAAAATGAAACGTCCCGAAAATTTACGAGGGTGCTCTGTGCATCGTGGCGATCATGTCGGCGGGTCTCGAAGTGTAATTCGAGTAGTTTCGGCCGGGATCGGGGCACTTGTTATTTTCACAAAAAGTTATCGTTCGTTAAAGAAAAAGGGGGGGCAAACGAACTCGAATCACTTCGTGTCACCTGCCGATATGATTGCCTAGAAGTTCCGCACATGATCGTAAAATTTCGAGCGAAAAAATTTCACTTCGCATCCGACCATTTTGTTCGGCCTAGGGTTTCGGTCCTGGTTGTGAAAAAATGAAACGTCCCGAAAATTTACGAGGGTGCTCTGTGCATCGTGGCGATCATGTCGGCGGGTCTCGAAGTGTAATTCGAGTCGTTTCGGCCGGGATCGGGGCACTTGTTATCTTCACAAAAAGTTATCGTTCGTTAAAGAAAATGGGGGGGCAAACGAACTCGAATCACTTCGTGTCACCTGCCGACATGATTGCCTAGAAGTTCTGCACAAGCTCGTAAAATTTCGAGCGAAAAAATTTGACTTCGCATCCGACCATTTTGTTCGGCCTAGGGTTTCGGTCCTGGTTGTGAAAAAATGAAACGTCCCGAAAATTTACGAGGGTGCTCTGTGCATCGTGGCGATCATGTCGGCGGGTCTCGAAGTGTAATACGAGTCGTTTCGGCCGGGTTCGGGGCACTTGTTATTTTGACTAAATGTTATCGTTCGTTAAAGAAAATGGGGGGGCAAACGAACTCGAATCACTTCGTGTCACCTGCCGATATGATTGCCTAGAAGTTCTGCACAAGCTCGTAAAATTTCGAGCGAAAAAATTTCACTTCGCATCCGACCATTTTGTTCGGCCTAGGGTTTCGGTCCTGGTTGTGAAAAAATGAAACGTCCCGAAAATTTAGGAGGGTGCTCTGTGCGTCGTGGCGATCATGTCGGCGGGTCTCGAAGTGTAATTCGAGTAGTTTCGGCCGGGATCGGGGCACTTGTTATTTTCACAAAAAGTTATCGTTCGTTAAAGAAAATGGGGGGGGCAAACGAACTCGAATCACTTCGTGTCACCTTCCGATATGATTGCCTAGAAGTTCTGCTCAAGCTCGTAAAATTTCGAGCGAAAAAATTTCACTTCGCATCCAACCATTTTGTTCGGCCTTGGGTTTCGGTCCTGGTTGTGAAAAAATGAAACGTCCCGAACATTTACGAGGGTGCTCTGTGCGTCGTGGCGATCATGTCGGCGGGTCTCGAAGTGTAATTCGAGTCGTTTCGGCTGGGATCGGGGCACTTGTTATTTTCACAAAAAGTTATCGTTCGTTAAAGAAAATGGGGGGGCAAACGAACTCGAATCACTTCGTGTCACCTGCCGATATGATTGCCTAGAAGTTCTGCACAAGCTCGTAAAATTTCGAGCGAAAAAATTTCCCTTCGCATCCGACCATTTTGTTCGGCCTAGGGTTTCGGTCCTGGTTGTGAAAAAATGAAACGTCCCGAAAATTTACGCGGGTGCTCTGTGCATCGTGGCGATCATGTCGGCGGGTCTCGAAGTGTAATTCGAGTCGTTTCGGCCGGGATCGGGGCACTTGTTATCTTCACAAAAAGTTATCGTTCGTTAAAGAAAATGGGGGGGCAAACGAACTCGAATCACTTCGTGTCACCTTCCGATATGATTGCCTAGAAGTTCTGCTCAAGCTCGTAAAATTTCGAGCGAAAAAATTTAATTTCACATCCGACCATTTTGTTCGGCCTAGGGTTTCGGTCCTGGTTGTGAAAAAATGAAACGTCCCGAAAATTTACGAGGGTGCTCTGTGCATCGTGGCGATCATGTCGGCGGGTCTCGAAGTGTAAGTCGAGTCGTTTCGGCCGGGATCGGGGCACTTGTTATCTTCACAAAAAGTTATCGTTCGTTAAAGAAAATGGGGGGGCAAACGAACTCGAATCACTTCGTGTCACCTGCCGATAAGATTGCCTAGAAGTTCTGCACAAGCTCGTAAAATTTCGAGCGAAAAAATTTCCCTTCGCATCCGACCATTTCGTTCGGCCTAGGGTTTCGGTCCTGGTTGTGAAAAAATGAAACGTCCCGAAAATTTACGAGGGTGCTCTGTGCATCGTGGCGATCATGTCGGCGGGTCTCGAAGTGTAATTCGAGTCGTTTCGGCCGGGATCGGGGCACTTGTTATTTTCACAAAAAGTTACCGTTCTTTAAAGAAAATGGGGGGGCAAACGAACTCGAATCACTTCGTGTCACCTGCCGATATGATTGCCTAGAAGTTCTGCACAAGCTCGTAAAATTTCGAGCGAAAAAATTTCACTTCGCATCCGACCATTTTGTTCGGCCTAGGGTTTCGGTCCTGGTTGTGAAAAAATGAAACGTCCCGAAAATTTACGAGGGTGCTCTGTGCATCGTGGCGATCATGTCGGCGGGTCTCGAAGTGTAATTCGAGTCGTTTCGGCCGGGATCGGGGCACTTGTTATTTTCACAAAAAGTTATCGTTCGTTAAAGAAAATGGGGGGGCAAACGAACTCGAATCACTTCGTGTCACCTGCCGATATGATTGCCTAGAAGTTCTGTACAAGCTCGTAAAATTTCGAGCGAAAAAATTTCACTTCGCATTCGACCATTTTGTTCGGCCTAGGGTTTCGGTCCTGGTTGTGAAAAAATGAAACGTCCCGAAAATTTACGAGGGTGCTCTGTGCATCGTGGCGATCATGTCGGCGGGTCTCGAAGTGTAATTCGAGTCGTTTCGGCCGGGATCGGGGCACTTGTTATCTTCACAAAAAGTTATCGTTCGTTAAAGAAAATGGGGGGGCAAACGAACTCGAATCACTTCGTGTCACCTGCCGACATGATTGCCTAGCAGTTCTGCACAAGCTCGTAAAATTTCGAGCGAAAAAATTTGACTTCGCATCCGACCATTTTGTTCGGCCTAGGGTTTCGGTCCTGGTTGTGAAAAAATGAAACGTCCCGAAAATTTACGAGGGTGCTCTGTGCATCGTGGCGATCATGTCGGCGGGTCTCGAAGTGTAATACGAGTCGTTTCGGCCGGGTTCGGGGCACTTGTTATTTTGACTAAATGTTATCGTTCGTTAAAGAAAATGGGGGGGCAAACGAACTCGAATCACTTCGTGTCACCTGCCGATATGATTGCCTAGAAGTTCTGCACAAGCTCGTAAAATTTCGAGCGAAAAAATTTCCCTTCGCATCCGACCATTTTGTTCGGCCTAGGGTTTCGGTCCTGGTTGTGAAAAAATGAAACGTCCCGAAAATTTACGAGGGTGCTCTGTGCATCGTGGCGATCATGTCGGCGGGTCTCGAAGTGTAATTCGAGTCGTTTCGGCCCGGATCGGGGCACTTGTTATTTTCACAAAAAGTTATCGTTCGTTAAAGAAAATGGGGGGGCAAACGAACTCTAATCACTTCGTGTCACCTGCCGACATGATTGCGTAGAAGTTCTGCACAAGCTCGTAAAATTTCGAGCGAAAAAATTTCACTTCGCATCCGGCCATTTTGTTCAGCCTAAGGTTTCGGTCCTGGTTGTGAAAAAAAGAAACGTCCCGAAAATTTACGAGGGTGCTCTGTGCATCGTGGCGATCATGTCGGCGGGTCTCGAAGTGTAAGTCGAGTCGTTTCGGCCGGGATCGGGGCACTTGTTATCTTCACAAAAAGTTATCGTTCGTTAAAGAAAATGGGGGGGCAAACGAACTCGAATCACTTCGTGTCACCTTCCGATATGATTGCCTAGAAGTTCTGCTCAAGCTCGTAAAATTTCGAGCGAAAAAATTTCACTTCGCATCCGACCATTTTGTTCGGCCTAGGGTTTCGGTCCTGGTTGTGAAAAAATGAAACGTCCCGAACATTTACGAGGGTGCTCTGTGCATCGTGGCGATCATGTCGGCGGGTCTCGAAGTGTAATTCGAGTCGTTTCGGCCGGGATCGGGGCACTTGTTATCTTCACAAAAAGTTATCGTTCGTTAAAGAAAATGGGGGGGCAAACGAACTCGAATCACTTCGTGTCACCTTCCGATATGATTGCCTAGAAGTTCTGCTCAAGCTCGTAAAATTTCGAGCGAAAAAATTTCCCTTCGCATCCGACCATTTTGTTCGGCCTAGGGTTTCGGTCCTGGTTGTGAAAAAATGAAACGTCCCGAAAATTTACGAGGGTGCTCTGTGCATCGTGGCGATCATGTCGGCGGGTCTCGAAGTGTAATACGAGTCGTTTCGGCTGGGTTCGGGGCACTTGTTATTTTGACTAAATGTTATCGTTCGTTAAAGAAAATGGGGGGGCAAACGAACTCGAATCACTTCGTGTCACCTGCCGATATGATTGCCTAGAAGTTCTGCACAAGCTCGTAAAATTTCGAGCGAAAAAATTTCACTTCGCATCCGACCATTTTGTTCGGCCTAGGGTTTCGGTCCTGGTTGTGAAAAAATGAAACGTCCCGAAAATTTACGAGGGTGCTCTGTGCATCGTGGCGATCATGTCGGCGGGTCTCGAAGTATAATACGAGTCGTTTCGGCCGGGATCGGGGCACTTGTTATTTTGACTAAAAGTTATCGTTCGTTAAAGAAAATGGGGGGGCAAACGAACTCGAATCACTTCGTGTCACCTGCCGATATGATTGCCTAGAAGTTCCGCACATGCTCATAAAATTTCGAGCGAAAAAATTTAATTTCGCATCCGACCATTTTGTTCGGCCTAGGGTTTCGGTCCTGGTTGTGAAAAAATGAAACGTCCCGAAAATTTACGAGGGTGCTCTGTGCATCGTGGCGATCATGTCGGCGGGTCTCGAAGTGTAATACGAGTCGTTTCGGCCGGGTTCGGGGCACTTGTTATTTTGACTAAATGTTATCGTTCGTTAAAGAAAATGGGGGGGCAAACGAACTCGAATCACTTCGTGTCACCTGCCGATATGATTGCCTAGATGTTCTGCACAAGCTCGTAAAATTTCGAGCGAAAAAATTTCACTTCGCATCCGACCATTTTGTTCGGCCTAGGGTTTCGGTCCTGGTTGTGAAAAAATGAAACGTCCCGAAAATTTACGAGGGTGCTCTGTGCATCGTGGCGATCATGTCGGCGGGTCTCGAAGTGTAATACGAGTCGTTTCGGCCGGGTTCGGGGCACTTGGTATTTTGACTAAAAGTTATCTATCGTTAAAGAAAATGGGGGGGCAAACGAACTCGAATCACTTCGTGTCACCTGCCGATATGATTGCCTATAAGTTCCGCACATGCTCGTAAAATTTCGAGCGAAAAAATTTAATTTCGCATCCGACCATTTTGTTCGGCCTAGGGTTTCGGTCCTGGTTGTGAAAAAATGAAACGTCCCGAAAATTTACGAGGGTGCTCTGTGCATCGTGGCGATCATGTCGGCGGGTCTCGAAGTGTAATTCGAGTAGTTTCGGCCGGGATCGGGGCACTTGTTATTTTCACAAAAAGTTATCGTTCGTTAAAGAAAATGGGGGGGCAAACGAACTCGAATCACTTCGTGTCACCTGCCGATATGATTGCCTAGAAGTTCTGCACAAGCTCGTAAAATTTCGAGCGAAAAAATTTCCCTTCGCATCCGACCATTTTGTTCGGCCTAGGGTTTCGGTCCTGGTTGTGAAAAAATGAAACGTCCCGAAAATTTACGAGGGTGCTCTGTGCATCGTGGCGATCATGTCGGCGGGTCTCGAAGTGTAATTCGAGTCGTTTCGGCCCGGATCGGGGCACTTGTTATTTTCACAAAAAGTTATCGTTCGTTAAAGAAAATGGGGGGGCAAACGAACTCTAATCACTTCATGTCACCTGCCGACATGATTGCGTAGAAGTTCTGCACAAGCTCGTAAAATTTCGAGCGAAAAAATTTGACTTCGCATCCGGCCATTTTGTTCAGCCTAGGGTTTCGGGCCTGGTTGTGAAAAAAAGAAACGTCCCGAAAATTTACGAGGGTGCTCTGTGCATCGTGGCGATCATGTCGGCGGGTCTCGAAGTGTAAGTCGAGTCGTTTCGGCCGGGATCGGGGCACTTGTTATCTTCAAAAAAAGTTATCGTTCGTTAAAGAAAATGGGGGGGCAAACGAACTCGAATCACTTCGTGTCACCTGCCGATAAGATTGCCTAGAAGTTCTGCACAAGCTCGTAAAATTTCGAGCGAAAAAATTTCCCTTCGCATCCGACCATTTCGTTCGGCCTAGGGTTTCGGTCCTGGTTGTGAAAAAATGAAACGTCCCGAAAATTTACGAGGGTGCTCTGTGCATCGTGGCGATCATGTCGGCGGGTCTCGAAGTGTAATTCGAGTCGTTTCGGCCGGGATCGGGGCACTTGTTATTTTCACAAAAAGTTACCGTTCTTTAAAGAAAATGGGGGGGCAAACGAACTCGAATCACTTCGTGTCACCTGCCGATATGATTGCCTAGAAGTTCTGCACAAGCTCGTAAAATTTCGAGCGAAAAAATTTCACTTCGCATCCGACCATTTTGTTCGGCCTAGGGTTTCGGTCCTGGTTGTGAAAAAATGAAACGTCCCGAAAATTTACGAGGGTGCTCTGTGCATCGTGGCGATCATGTCGGCGGGTCTCGAAGTGTAATTCGAGTCGTTTCGGCCGGGATCGGGGCACTTGTTATTTTCACAAAAAGTTACCGTTCTTTAAAGAAAATGGGGGGGCAAACGAACTCGAATCACTTCGTGTCACCTGCCGATATGATTGCCTAGAAGTTCTGCACAAGCTCGTAAAATTTCGAGCGAAAAAATTTCACTTCGCATCCGACCATTTTGTTCGGCCTAGGGTTTCGGTCCTGGTTGTGAAAAAATGAAACGTCCCGAAAATTTACAAGGGTGCTCTGTGCATCGTGGCGATCATGTCGGCGGGTCTCGAAGTGTAATTCGAGTCGTTTCGGCCGGGATCGGCGCACTTGTTATCTTCACAAAAAGTTATCGTTCGTTAAAGAAAATGGGGGGGCAAACGAACTCGAATCACTTCGTGTCACCTGCCGACATGATTGCCTAGAAGTTCTGCACAAGCTCGTAAAATTTCGAGCGAAAAAATTTGACTTCGCATCCGACCATTTTGTTCGGCCTAGGGTTTCGGTCCTGGTTGTGAAAAAATGAAACGTCCCGAAAATTTACGAGGGTGCTCTGTGCATCGTGGCGATCATGTCGGCGGGTCTCGAAGTGTAATACGAGTCGTTTCGGCCGGGTTCGGGGCACTTGTTATTTTGACTAAATGTTATCGTTCGTTAAAGAAAATGGGGAGGCAAACGAACTCGAATCACTTCGTGTCACCTGCCGATATGATTGCCTAGAAGTTCTGCACAAGCTCGTAAAATTTCGAGCGAAAAAATTTCACTTCGCATCCGACCATTTTGTTCGGCCTAGGGTTTCGGTCCTGGTTTTGAAAAAATGAAACGTCCCGAAAATTTACGAGGGTGCTCTGTGCATCGTGGCGATCATGTCGGCGGGTCTCGAAGTGTAATACGAGTCGTTTCGGCCGGGTTCGGGGCACTTGTTATTTTGACTAAAAGTTATCTATCGTTAAAGAAAATGGGGGGGCAAACGAACTCGAATCACTTCGTGTCACCTGCCGATATGATTGCCTATAAGTTCCGCACATGCTCGTAAAATTTTGAGCGAAAAAATTTAATTTCGCATCCGACCATTTTGTTCGGCCTAGGGTTTCGGTCCTGGTTGTGAAAAAATGAAACGTCCCGAAAATTTACGAGGGTGCTCTGTGCATCGTGGCGATCATGTCGGCGGGTCTCGAAGTGTAATTCGAGTAGTTTCGGCCGGGATCGGGGCACTTGTTATTTTCACAAAAAGTTATCGTTCGTTAAAGAAAATGGGGGGGCAAACGAACTCGAATCACTTCGTGTCACCTGCCGATATGATTGCCTAGAAGTTCTGCACAAGCTCGTAAAATTTCGAGCGAAAAAATTTCCCTTCGCATCCGACCATTTTGTTCGGCATAGGGTTTCGGTCCTGGTTGTGAAAAAATGAAACGTCCCGAAAATTTACGAGGGTGCTCTGTGCATCGTGGCGATCATGTCGGCGGGTCTCGAAGTGTAATTCGAGTCGTTTCGGCCCGGATCGGGGCACTTGTTATTTTCACAAAAAGTTATCGTTCGTTAAAGAAAATGGGGGGGCAAACGAACTCTAATCACTTCGTGTCACCTGCCGACATGATTGCGTAGAAGTTCTGCACAAGCTCGTAAAATTTCGAGCGAAAAAATTTGACTTCGCATCCGGCCATTTTGTTCAGCCTAGGGTTTCGGTCCTGGTTGTGAAAAAAAGAAACGTCCCGAAAATTTACGAGGGTGCTCTGTGCATCGTGGCGATCATGTCGGCGGGTCTCGAAGTGTAATACGAGTCGTTTCGGCCGGGTTCGGGGCACTTGTTATTTTGACTAAATGTTATCGTTCGTTAAAGAAAATGGGGGGGCAAACGAACTCGAATCACTTCGTGTCACCTGCCGATATGATTGCCTAGAAGTTCTGCACAAGCTCGTAAAATTTCGAGCGAAAAAATTTCACTTCGCATCCGACCATTTTGTTCGGCCTAGGGTTTCGGTCCTGGTTGTGAAAAAATGAAACGTCCCGAAAATTTACGAGGGTGCTCTGTGCATCGTGGCGATCATGTCGGCGGGTCTCGAAGTGTAATACGAGTCGTTTCGGCCGGGTTCGGGGCACTTGTTATTTTGACTAAAAGTTATCTATCGTTAAAGAAAATGGGGGGGCAAACGAACTCGAATCACTTCGTGTCACCTGCCGATATGATTGCCTATAAGTTCCGCACATGCTCGTAAAATTTTGAGCGAAAAAATTAAATTTCGCATCCGACCATTTTGTTCGGCCTAGGGTTTCGGTCCTGGTTGTGAAAAAATGAAACGTCCCGAAAATTTACGAGGGTGCTCTGTGCATCGTGGCGATCATGTCGGCGAGTCTCGAAGTGTAATTCGAGTAGTTTCGGCCGGGATCGGGGCACTTGTTATTTTCACAAAAAGTTATCGTTCGTTAAAGAAAATGGGGGGGCAAACGAACTCGAATCACTTCGTGTCACCTGCCGATATGATTGCGTAGAAGTTCTGCACAAGCTCGTAAAATTTCGAGCGAAAAAATTTCCCTTCGCATCCGACCATTTTGTTCGGCATAGGGTTTCGGTCCTGGTTGTGAAAAAATGAAACGTCCCGAAAATTTACGAGGGTGCTCTGTGCATCGTGGCGATCATGTCGGCGGGTCTCGAAGTGTAATTCGAGTCGTTTCGGCCCGGATCGGGGCACTTGTTATTTTCACAAAAAGTTATCGTTCGTTAAAGAAAATGGGGGGGCAAACGAACTCTAATCACTTCGTGTCACCTGCCGACATGATTGCGTAGAAGTTCTGCACAAGCTCGTAAAATTTCGAGCGAAAAAATTTGACTTCGCATCCGGCCATTTTGTTCAGCCTAGGGTTTCGGTCCTGGTTGTGAAAAAAAGAAACGTCCCGAAAATTTACGAGGGTGCTCTGTGCATCGTGGCGATCATGTCGGCGGGTCTCGAAGTGTAATTCGAGTCGTTTCGGCCGGGATCGGGGCACTTGTTATCTTCACAAAAAGTTATCCTTCGATAAAGAAAATGGGGGGGCAAACGAACTCGAATCACTTCGTGTCACCTTCCGATATGATTGCCTAGAAGTTCTGCTCAAGCTCGTAAAATTTCGAGCGAAAAAATTTCACTTCGCATCCGACCATGTTGTTCGGCCTAGGGTTTCGGTCCTGGTTGTGAAAAAATGAAACGTCCCGAACATTTACGAGGGTGCTCTGTGCATCGTGGCGATCATGTCGGCGGGTCTCGAAGTGTAATTCGAGTCGTTTCGGCCGGGATCGGGGCACTTGTTATGTTCACAAAAAGTTATCGTTCGTTAAAGAAAATGGGGGGGCAAACGAACTCGAATCACTTCGTGTCACCTGCCGATAAGATTGCCTAGAAGTTCTGCACAAGCTCCTAAAATTTCGAGCGAAAAAATTTCCCTTCGCATCCGACTATTTTGTTCGGCCTAGGGTTTCGGTCCTGGTTGTGAAAAAATGAAACGTCCCGAAAATTTACGAGGGTGCTCTGTGCATCGTGGCGATCATGTCGGCGGGTCTCGAAGTGTAATTCGAGTCGTTTCGGCCGGGATCGGGGCACTTGTTATTTTCACAAAAAGTTACCGTTCTTTAAAGAAAATGGGGGGGCAAACGAACTCGAATCACTTCGTGTCACCTGCCGATATGATTGCCTAGAAGTTCTGCACAAGCTCGTAAAATTTCGAGCGAAAAAATTTCACTTCGCATCCGACCATTTTGTTCGGCCTAGGGTTTCGGTCCTGGTTGTGAAAAAATGAAACGTCCCGAAAATTTACGAGGGTGCTCTGTGCATCGTGGCGATCATGTCGGCGGGTCTCGAAGTGTAATACGAGTCGTTTCGGCCGGGTTCGGGCCACTTGTTATTTTGACTAAAAGTTATCGTTCGTTAAAGAAAATGGGGGGGCAAACGAACTCGAATCACTTCGTGTCACCTGCCGATATGATTGCCTAGAAGTTCTGCACAAGCTCGTAAAATTTCGAGCGAAAAAATTTGACTTCGCATCCGACCATTTTGTTCGGCCTAGGGTTTCGGTCCTGGTTGTGAAAAAATGAAACGTCCCGAAAATTTACGAGGGTGCTCTGTGCATCGTGGCGATCATGTCGGCGGGTCTCGAAGTGTAATTCGAGTCGTTTCGGCCGGGATCGGGGCACTTGTTATTTTCACAAAAAGTTATCGTTCGTTAAAGAAAAAGGGGGGGCAAACGAACTCGAATCACTTCGTGTCACCTGCCGATATGATTGCCTAGAAGTTCCGCACATGCTCGTAAAATTTCGAGCGAAAAAATTTTACTTCGCATCCGACCATTTTGTTCGGCCTAGGGTTTCAGTCCTGGTTGTGAAAAAATGAAACGTCCCGAAAATTTACGAGGGTGCTCTGTGCATCGTGGCGATCATGTCGGCGGGTCTCGAAGTGTAATTCGAGTCGTTTCGGCCGGGATCGGGGCACTTGTTATCTTCACAAAAAGTTATCGTTCGTTAAAGAAAATGGGGGGGCAAACGAACTCGAATCACTTCGTGTCACCTGCCGACATGATTGCCTAGAAGTTCTGCACAAGCTCGTAAAATTTCGAGCGAAAAAATTTGACTTCGCATCCGACCATTTTGTTCGGCCTAGGGTTTCGGTCCTGGTTGTGAAAAAATGAAACGTCCCGAAAATTTACGAGGGTGCTCTGTGCATCGTGGCGATCATGTCGGCGGGTCTCGAAGTGTAATACGAGTCGTTTCGGCCGGGTTCGGGGCACTTGTTATTTTGACTAAATGTTATCGTTCGTTAAAGAAAATGGGGGGGCAAACGAACTCGAATCACTTCGTGTCACCTGCCGATATGATTGCCTAGAAGTTCTGCACAAGCTCGTAAAATTTCGAGCGAAAAAATTTCACTTCGCATCCGACCATTTTGTTCGGCCTAGGGTTTCGGTCCTGGTTGTGAAAAAATGAAACGTCCCGAAAATTTACGAGGGTGCTCTGTGCATCGTGGCGATCATGTCGGCGGGTCTCGAAGTGTAATACGAGTCGTTTCAGCCGGGTTCGGGGCACTTGTTATTTTGACTAAAAGTTATCTATCGTTACAGAAAATGGGGGGGCAAACGAACTCGAATCACTTCGTGTCACCTGCCGATATGATTGCCTATAAGTTCCGCACATGCTCGTAAAATTTTGAGCGAAAAAATTTAATTTCGCATCCGACCATTTTGTTCGGCCTAGGGTTTCGGTCCTGGTTGTGAAAAAATGAAACGTCCCGAAAATTTACGAGGGTGCTCTGTGCATCGTGGCGATCATGTCGGCGGGTCTCGAAGTGTAATTCGAGTAGTTTCGGCCGGGATCGGGGCACTTGTTATTTTCACAAAAAGTTATCGTTCGTTAAAGAAAATGGGGGGGCAAACGAACTCGAATCACTTCGTGTCACCTGCCGATATGATTGCCTAGAAGTTCTGCACAAGCTCGTAAAATTTCGAGCGAAAAAATTTCCCTTCGCATCCGACCATTTTGTTCGGCATAGGGTTTCGGTCCTGGTTGTGAAAAAATGAAACGTCCCGAAAATTTACGAGGGTGCTCTGTGCATCGTGGCGATCATGTCGGCGGGTCTCGAAGTGTAATTTGAGTCGTTTCGGCCCGGATCGGGGCACTTGTTATTTTCACAAAAAGTTATCGTTCGTTAAAGAAAATGGGGGGGCAAACGAACTCTAATCACTTCGTGTCACCTGCCGACATGATTGCGTAGAAGTTCTGCACAAGCTCGTAAAATTTCGAGCGAAAAAATTTGACTTCGCATCCGGCCATTTTGTTCAGCCTAGGGTTTCGGTCCTGGTTGTGAAAAAAAGAAACGTCCCAAAAATTTACGAGGGTGCTCTGTGCATCGTGGCGATCATGTCGGCGGGTCTCGAAGTGTAATACGAGTCGTTTCGGCCGGGTTCGGGGCACTTGTTATTTTGACTAAATGTTATCGTTCGTTAAAGAAAATGGGGGGGCAAACGAACTCGAATCACTTCGTGTCACCTGCCGATATGATTGCCTAGATGTTCTGCACAAGCTCGTAAAATTTCGAGCGAAAAAATTTCCCTTCGCATCCGACCATTTTGTTCGGCCTAGGGTTTCGGTCCTGGTTGTGAAAAAATGAAACGTCCCGAACATTTACGAGGGTGCTCTGTGCATCGTGGCGATCATGTCGGCGGGTCTCGAAGTGTAATTCGAGTCGTTTCGGCCGGGATCGGGGCACTTGTTATTTTCACAAAAAGTTACCGTTCTTTAAAGAAAATGGGGGGGCAAACGAACTCGAATCACTTCGTGTCACCTGCCGATATGATTGCCTAGAAGTTCTGCACAAGCTCGTAAAATTTCGAGCGAAAAAATTTCACTTCGCATCCGACCATTTTGTTCGGCCTAGGGTTTCGGTCCTGGTTGTGAAAACATGAAACGTCCCGAAAATTTACGAGGGTGCTCTGTGCATCGTGGCGATCATGTCGGCGGGTCTCGAAGTGTAATACGAGTCGTTTCGGCCGGGTTCGGGGCACTTGTTATTTTGACTAAATGTTATCGTTCGTTAAAGAAAATGGGGGGGCAAACGAACTCGAATCACTTCGTGTCACCTGCCGATATGATTGCCTAGATGTTCTGCACAAGCTCGTAAAATTTCGAGCGAAAAAATTTCACTTCGCATCCGACCATTTTGTTCGGCCTAGGGTTTCGGTCCTGGTTGTGAAAAAATGAAACGTCCCGAAAATTTACGAGGGTGCTCTGTGCATCGTGGCGATCATGTCGGCGGGTCTCGAAGTGTAATTCGAGTAGTTTCGGCCGGGATCGGGGCACTTGTTATTTTCACAAAAAGTTATCGTTCGTTAAAGAAAATGGGGGGGCAAACGAACTCGAATCACTTCGTGTCACCTGCCGATATGATTGCCTAGAAGTTCTGCACAAGCTCGTAAAATTTCGAGCGAAAAAATTTCCCTTCGCATCCGACCATTTTGTTCGGCCTAGGGTTTCGGTCCTGGTTGTGAAAAAATGAAACGTCCCGAAAATTTACGAGGGTGCTCTGTGCATCGTGGCGATCATGTCGGCGGGTCTCGAAGTGTAATTCGAGTCGTTTCGGCCCGGATCGGGGCACTTGTTATTTTCACAAAAAGTTATCGTTCGTTAAAGAAAATGGGGGGGCAAACGAACTCTAATCACTTCGTGTCACCTGCCGACATGATTGCGTAGAAGTTCTGCACAAGCTCGTAAAATTTCGAGCGAAAAAATTTGACTTCGCATCCGGCCATTTTGTTCAGCCTAGGGTTTCGGTCCTGGTTGTGAAAAAAAGAAACGTCCCGAAAATTTACGAGGGTGCTCTGTGCATCGTGGCGATCATGTCGGCGGGTCTCGAAGTGTAAGTCGAGTCGTTTCGGCCGGGATCGGGGCACTTGTTATCTTCACAAAAAGTTATCGTTCGTTAAAGAAAATGGGGGGGCAAACGAACTCGAATCACTTCGTGTCACCTTCCGATATGATTGCCTAGAAGTTCTGCTCAAGCTCGTAAAATTTCGAGCGAAAAAATTTCACTTCGCATCCGACCATTTTGTTCGGCCTAGGGTTTCGGTCCTGGTTGTGAAAAAATGAAACGTCCCGAAAATTTACGAGGGTGCTCTGTGCATCGTGGCGATCATGTCGGCGGGTCTCGAAGTGTAATTCGAGTCGTTTCGGCCGGGATCGGGGCACTTGTTATTTTCACAAAAAGTTACCGTTCTTTAAAGAAAATGGGGGGGCAAACGAACTCGAATCACTTCGTGTCACCTGCCGATATGATTGCCTAGAAGTTCTGCACAAGCTCGTAAAATTTCGAGCGAAAAAATTTCACTTCGCATCCGACCATTTTGTTCGGCCTAGGGTTTCGGTCCTGGTTGTGAAAAAATGAAACGTCCCGAAAATTTACGAGGGTGCTCTGTGCATCGTGGCGATCATGTCGGCGGGTCTCGAAGTGTAATTCGAGTCGTTTCGGCCGGGATCGGGGCACTTGTTATCTTCACAAAAAGTTATCGTTCGTTAAAGAAAATGGGGGGGCAAACGAACTCGAATCACTTCGTGTCACCTGCCGACATGATTGCCTAGAAGTTCTGCACAAGCTCGTAAAATTTCGAGCGAAAAAATTTGACTTCGCATCCGACCATTTTGTTCGGCCTAGGGTTTCGGTCCTGGTTGTGAAAAAATGAAACGTCCCGAAAATTTACGAGGGTGCTCTGTGCATCGTGGCGATCATGTCGGCGGGTCTCGAAGTGTAATTCGAGTAGTTTCGGCCGGGATCGGGGCACTTGTTATTTTCACAAAAAGTTATCGTTCGTTAAAGAAAATGGGGGGGCAAACGAACTCGAATCACTTCGTGTCACCTGCCGATATGATTGCCTAGAAGTTCTGCACAAGCTCGTAAAATTTCGAGCGAAAAAATTTCCCTTCGCATCCGACCATTTTGTTCGGCCTAGGGTTTCGGTCCTGGTTGTGAAAAAATGAAACGTCCCGAAAATTTACGAGGGTGCTCTGTGCATCGTGGCGATCATGTCGGCGGGTCTCGAAGTGTAATTCGAGTCGTTTCGGCCGGGATCGGGGCACTTGTTATGTTCACAAAAAGTTATCGTTCGTTAAAGAAAATGGGGGGGCAAACGAACTCGAATCACTTCGTGTCACCTGCCGATAAGATTGCCTAGAAGTTCTGCACAAGCTCGTAAAATTTCGAGCGAAAAAATTTCCCTTCGCATCCGACCATTTTGTTCGGCCTAGGGTTTCGGTCCTGGTTGTGAAAAAATGAAACGTCCCGAAAATTTACGAGGGTGCTCTGTGCATCGTGGTGATCATGTCGGCGGGTCTCGAAGTGTAATTCGAGTCGTTTCGGCCGGGATCGGGGCACTTGTTATTTTCACAAAAAGTTACCGTTCTTTAAAGAAAATGGGGGGGCAAACGAACTCGAATCACTTCGTGTCACCTGCCGATATGATTGCCTAGAAGTTCTGCACAAGCTCGTAAAATTTCGAGCGAAAAAATTTCACTTCGCATCCGACCATTTTGTTCGGCCTAGGGTTTCGGTCCTGGTTGTGAAAAAATGAAACGTCCCGAAAATTTACGAGGGTGCTCTGTGCATCGTGGCGATCATGTCGGCGGGTCTCGAAGTGTAATTCGAGTCGTTTCGGCCGGGATCGGGGCACTTGTTATCTTCACAAAAAGTTATCGTTCGTTAAAGAAAATGGGGGGGCAAACGAACTCGAATCACTTCGTGTCACCTGCCGACATGATTGCCTAGAAGTTCTGCACAAGCTCGTAAAATTTCGAGCGAAAAAATTTGACTTCGCATCCGACCATTTTGTTCGGCCTAGGGTTTCGGTCCTGGTTGTGAAAAAATGAAACGTCCCGAAAATTTACGAGGGTGCTCTGTGCATCGTGGCGATCATGTCGGCGGGTCTCGAAGTGTAATTCGAGTAGTTTCGGCCGGGATCGGGGCACTTGTTATTTTCACAAAAAGTTATCGTTCGTTAAAGAAAATGGGGGGGCAAACGAACTCGAATCACTTCGTGTCACCTGCCGATATGATTGCCTAGAAGTTCTGCACAAGCTCGTAAAATTTCGAGCGAAAAAATTTCCCTTCGCATCCGACCATTTTGTTCGGCCTAGGGTTTCGGTCCTGGTTGTGAAAAAATGAAACGTCCCGAAAATTTACGAGGGTGCTCTGTGCATCGTGGCGATCATGTCGGCGGGTCTCGAAGTGTAATTCGAGTAGTTTCGGCCGGGATCGGGGCACTTGTTATTTTCACAAAAAGTTATCGTTCGTTAAAGAAAATGGGGGGGCAAACGAACTCGAATCACTTCGTGTCACCTGCCGATATGATTGCCTAGAAGTTCTGCACAAGCTCGTAAAATTTCGAGCGAAAAAATTTCCCTTCGCATCCGACCATTTTGTTCGGGCTAGGGTTTCGGTCCTGGTTGTGAAAAAATGAAACGTCCCGAAAATTTACGAGGGTGCTCTGTGCATCGTGGCGATCATGTCGGCGGGTCTCGAAGTGTAATTCGAGTCGTTTCGGCCCGGATCGGGGCACTTGTTATTTTCACAAAAAGTTATCGTTCGTTAAAGAAAATGGGGGGGCAAACGAACTCTAATCACTTCGTGTCACCTGCCGACATGATTGCGTAGAAGTTCTGCACAAGCTCGTAAAATTTCGAGCGAAAAAATTTGACTTCGCATCCGGCCATTTTGTTCAGCCTAGGGTTTCGGTCCTGGTTGTGAAAAAAAGAAACGTCCCGAAAATTTACGAGGGTGCTCTGTGCATCGTGGCGATCATGTCGGCGGGTCTCGAAGTGTAAGTCGAGTCATTTCGGCCGGGATCGGGGCACTTGTTATCTTCACAAAAAGTTATCGTTCGTTAAAGAAAATGGGGGGGCAAACGAACTCGAATCACTTCGTGTCACCTTCCGATATGATTGCCTAGAAGTTCTGCTCAAGCTCGTAAAATTTCGAGCGAAAAAATTTCACTTCGCATCCGACCATTTTGTTCGGCCTAGGGTTTCGGTCCTGGTTGTGAAAAAATGAAACGTCCCGAACATTTACGAGGGTGCTCTGTGCATCGTGGCGATCATGTCGGCGGGTCTCGAAGTGTAATTCGAGTCGTTTCGGCCGGGATCGGGGCACTTGTTATCTTCACAAAAAGTTATCGTTCGTTAAAGAAAATGGGGGGGCAAACGAACTCGAATCACTTCGTGTCACCTGCCGATAAGATTGCCTAGAAGTTCTGCACAAGCTCGTAAAATTTCGAGCGAAAAAATTTCCCTTCGCATCCGACCATTTTGTTCGGCCTAGGGTTTCGGTCCTGGTTGTGAAAAAATGAAACGTCCCGAAAATTTACGAGGGTGCTCTGTGCATCGTGGCGATCATGTCGGCGGGTCTCGAAGTGTAATTCGAGTCGTTTCGGCCGGGATCGGGGCACTTGTTATTTTCACAAAAAGTTACCGTTCTTTAAAGAAAATGGGGGGGCAAACGAACTCGAATCACTTCGTGTCACCTGCCGATATGATTGCCTAGAAGTTCTGCACAAGCTCGTAAAATTTCGAGCGAAAAAATTTCACTTCGCATCCGACCATTTTGTTCGGCCTAGGGTTTCGGTCCTGGTTGTGAAAAAATGAAACGTCCCGAACATTTACGAGGGTGCTCTGTGCATCGTGGCGATCATGTCGGCGGGTCTCGAAGTGTAATTCGAGTCGTTTCGGCCGGGATCGGGGCACTTGTTATTTTCACAAAAAGTTACCGTTCTTTAAAGAAAATGGGGGGGCAAACGAACTCGAATCACTTCGTGTCACCTGCCAATATGATTGCCTAGAAGTTCTGCACAAGCTCGTAAAATTTCGAGCGAAAAAATTTCACTTCGCATCCGACCATTTTGTTCGGCCTAGGGTTTCGGTCCTGGTTGTGAAAAAATGAAACGTCCCGAAAATTTACAAGGGTGCTCTGTGCATCGTGGCGATCATGTCGGCGGGTCTCGAAGTGTAATTCGAGTCGTTTCGGCCGGGATCGGCGCACTTGTTATCTTCACAAAAAGTTATCGTTCGTTAAAGAAAATGAGGAGGCAAACGAACTCGAATCACTTCGTGTCACCTGCCGACATGATTGCCTAGAAGTTCTGCACAAGCTCGTAAAATTTCGAGCGAAAAAATTTGACTTCGCATCCGACCATTTTGTTCGGCCTAGGGTTTCGGTCCTGGTTGTGAAAAAATGAAACGTCCCGAAAATTTACGAGGGTGCTCTGTGCATCGTGGCGATCATGTCGGCGGGTCTCGAAGTGTAATACGAGTCGTTTCGGCCGGGTTCGGGGCACTTGTTATTTTGACTAAATGTTATCGTTCGTTAAAGAAAATGGGGGGGCAAACGAACTCGAATCACTTCGTGTCACCTGCCGATATGATTGCCTAGAAGTTCTGCACAAGCTCGTAAAATTTCGAGCGAAAAAATTTCACTTCGCATCCGACCATTTTGTTCGGCCTAGGGTTTCGGTCCTGGTTGTGAAAAAATGAAACGTCCCGAAAATTTACGAGGGTGCTCTGTGCATCGTGGCGATCATGTCGGCGGGTCTCGAAGTGTAATACGAGTCGTTTCGGCCGGGTTCGGGGCACTTGTTATTTTGACTAAAAGTTATCTATCGTTAAAGAAAATGGGGGGGCAAACGAACTCGAATCACTTCGTGTCACCTGCCGATATGATTGCCTATAAGTTCCGCACATGCTCGTAAAATTTTGAGCGAAAAAATTTAATTTCGCATCCGACCATTTTGTTCGGCCTAGGGTTTCGGTCCTGGTTGTGAAAAAATGAAACGTCCCGAAAATTTACGAGGGTGCTCTGTGCATCGTGGCGATCATGTCGGCGGGTCTCGAAGTGTAATTCGAGTAGTTTCGGCCGGGATCGGGGCACTTGTTATTTTCACAAAAAGTTATCGTTCGTTAAAGAAAATGGGGGGGCAAACGAACTCGAATCACTTCGTGTCACCTGCCGATATGATTGCCTAGAAGTTCTGCACAAGCTCGTAAAATTTCGAGCGAAAAAATTTCCCTTCGCATCCGACCATTTTGTTCGGCATAGGGTTTCGGTCCTGGTTGTGAAAAAATGAAACGTCCCGAAAATTTACGAGGGTGCTCTGTGCATCGTGGCGATCATGTCGGCGGGTCTCGAAGTGTAATTCGAGTCGTTTCGGCCCGGATCGGGGCACTTGTTATTTTCACAAAAAGTTATCGTTCGTTAAAGAAAATGGGGGGGGCAAACGAACTCTAATCACTTCGTGTCACCTGCCGACATGATTGCGTAGAAGTTCTGCACAAGCTCGTAAAATTTCGAGCGAAAAAATTTGACTTCGCATCCGGCCATTTTGTTCAGCCTAGGGTTTCGGTCCTGGTTGTGAAAAAAAGAAACGTCCCGAAAATTTACGAGGGTGCTCTGTGCATCGTGGCGATCATGTCGGCGGGTCTCGAAGTGTAATACGAGTCGTTTCGGCCGGGTTCGGGGCACTTGTTATTTTGACTAAATGTTATCGTTCGTTAAAGAAAATGGGGGGGCAAACGAACTCGAATCACTTCGTGTCACCTGCCGATATGATTGCCTAGAAGTTCTGCACAAGCTCGTAAAATTTCGAGCGAAAAAATTTCACTTCGCATCCGACCATTTTGTTCGGCCTAGGGTTTCGGTCCTGGTTGTGAAAAAATGAAACGTCCCGAAAATTTACGAGGGTGCTCTGTGCATCGTGGCGATCATGTCGGCGGGTCTCGAAGTGTAATACGAGTCGTTTCGGCCGGGTTCGGGGCACTTGTTATTTTGACTAAAAGTTATCTATCGTTAAAGAAAATGGGGGGGCAAACGAACTCGAATCACTTCGTGTCACCTGCCGATATGATTGCCTATAAGTTCCGCACATGCTCGTAAAATTTTGAGCGAAAAAATTTAATTTCGCATCCGACCATTTTGTTCGGCCTAGGGTTTCGGTCCTGGTTGTGAAAAAATGAAACGTCCCGAAAATTTACGAGGGTGCTCTGTGCATCGTGGCGATCATGTCGGCGAGTCTCGAAGTGTAATTCGAGTAGTTTCGGCCGGGATCGGGGCACTTGTTATTTTCACAAAAAGTTATCGTTCGTTAAAGAAAATGGGGGGGCAAACGAACTCGAATCACTTCGTGTCACCTGCCGATATGATTGCCTAGAAGTTCTGCACAAGCTCGTAAAATTTCGAGCGAAAAAATTTCCCTTCGCATCCGACCATTTTGTTCGGCATAGGGTTTCGGTCCTGGTTGTGAAAAAATGAAACGTCCCGAAAATTTACGAGGGTGCTCTGTGCATCGTGGCGATCATGTCGGCGGGTCTCGAAGTGTAATTTGAGTCGTTTCGGCCCGGATCGGGGCACTTGTTATTTTCACAAAAAGTTATCGTTCGTTAAAGAAAATGGGGGGGCAAACGAACTCTAATCACTTCGTGTCACCTGCCGACATGATTGCGTAGAAGTTCTGCACAAGCTCGTAAAATTTCGAGCGAAAAAATTTGACTTCGCATCCGGCCATTTTGTTCAGCCTAGGGTTTCGGTCCTGGTTGTGAAAAAAAGAAACGTCCCGAAAATTTACGAGGGTGCTCTGTGCATCGTGGCGATCATGTCGGCGGGTCTCGAAGTGTAATTCGAGTCGTTTCGGCCGGGATCGGGGCACTTGTTATCTTCACAAAAAGTTATCGTTCGATAAAGAAAATGGGGGGGCAAACGAACTCGAATCACTTCGTGTCACCTTCCGATATGATTGCCTAGAAGTTCTGCTCAAGCTCGTAAAATTTCGAGCGAAAAAATTTCACTTCGCATCCGACCATGTTGTTCGGCCTAGGGTTTCGGTCCTGGTTGTGAAAAAATGAAACGTCCCGAACATTTACGAGGGTGCTCTGTGCATCGTGGCGATCATGTCGGCGGGTCTCGAAGTGTAATTCGAGTCGTTTCGGCCGGGATCGGGGCACTTGTTATGTTCACAAAAAGTTATCGTTCGTTAAAGAAAATGGGGGGGCAAACGAACTCGAATCACTTCGTGTCACCTGCCGATAAGATTGCCTAGAAGTTCTGCACAAGCTCCTAAAATTTCGAGCGAAAAAATTTCCCTTCGCATCCGACTATTTTGTTCGGCCTAGGGTTTCGGTCCTGGTTGTGAAAAAATGAAACGTCCCGAAAATTTACGAGGGTGCTCTGTGCATCGTGGCGATCATGTCGGCGGGTCTCGAAGTGTAATTCGAGTCGTTTCGGCCGGGATCGGGGCACTTGTTATTTTCACAAAAAGTTACCGTTCTTTAAAGAAAATGGGGGGGCAAACGAACTCGAATCACTTCGTGTCACCTGCCGATATGATTGCCTAGAAGTTCTGCACAAGCTCGTAAAATTTCGAGCGAAAAAATTTCACTTCGCATCCGACCATTTTGTTCGGCCTAGGGTTTCGGTCCTGGTTGTGAAAAAATGAAACGTCCCGAAAATTTACGAGGGTGCTCTGTGCATCGTGGCGATCATGTCGGCGGGTCTCGAAGTGTAATACGAGTCGTTTCGGCCGGGTTCGGGGCACTTGTTATTTTGACTAAAAGTTATCGTTCGTTAAAGAAAATGGGGGGGCAAACGAACTCGAATCACTTCGTGTCACCTGCCGATATGATTGCCTAGAAGTTCTGCACAAGCTCGTAAAATTTCGAGCGAAAAAATTTGACTTCGCATCCGACCATTTTGTTCGGCCTAGGGTTTCGGTCCTGGTTGTGAAAAAATGAAACGTCCCGAAAATTTACGAGGGTGCTCTGTGCATCGTGGCGATCATGTCGGCGGGTTTCGAAGTGTAATTCGAGTCGTTTCGGCCGGGATCGGGGCACTTGTTATTTTCACAAAAAGTTATCGTTCGTTAAAGAAAAAGGGGGGGCAAACGAACTCGAATCACTTCGTGTCACCTGCCGATATGATTGCCTAGAAGTTCCGCACATGCTCGTAAAATTTCGAGCGAAAAAATTTCACTTCGCATCCGACCATTTTGTTCGGCCTAGGGTTTCAGTCCTGGTTGTGAAAAAATGAAACGTCCCGAAAATTTACGAGGGTGCTCTGTGCATCGTGGCGATCATGTCGGCGGGTCTCGAAGTGTAATTCGAGTCGTTTCGGCCGGGATCGGGGCACTTGTTATCTTCACAAAAAGTTATCGTTCGTTAAAGAAAATGGGGGGGCAAACGAACTCGAATCACTTCGTGTCACCTGCCGATATGATTGCCTAGAAGTTCTGCACAAGCTCGTAAAATTTCGAGCGAAAAAATTTCACTTCGCATCCGACCATTTTGTTCGGCCTAGGGTTTCGGTCCTGGTTGTGAAAAAATGAAACGTCCCGAAAATTTACGAGGGTGCTCTGTGCATCGTGGCGATCATGTCGGCGGGTCTCGAAGTGTAATACGAGTCGTTTCAGCCGGGTTCGGGGCACTTGTTATTTTGACTAAAAGTTATCTATCGTTAAAGAAAATGGGGGGGCAAACGAACTCGAATCACTTCGTGTCACCTGCCGATATGATTGCCTATAAGTTCCGCACATGCTCGTAAAATTTTGAGCGAAAAAATTTAATTTCGCATCCGACCATTTTGCTCGGCCTAGGGTTTCGGTCCTGGTTGTGAAAAAATGAAACGTCCCGAAAATTTACGAGGGTGCTCTGTGCATCGTGGCGATCATGTCGGCGGGTCTCGAAGTGTAATTCGAGTAGTTTCGGCCGGGATCGGGGCACTTGTTATTTTCACAAAAAGTTATCGTTCGTTAAAGAAAATGGGGGGGCAAACGAACTCGAATCACTTCGTGTCACCTGCCGATATGATTGCCTAGAAGTTCTGCACAAGCTCGTAAAATTTCGAGCGAAAAAATTTCCCTTCGCATCCGACCATTTTGTTCGGCATAGGGTTTCGGTCCTGGTTGTGAAAAAATGAAACGTCCCGAAAATTTACGAGGGTGCTCTGTGCATCGTGGCGATCATGTCGGCGGGTCTCGAAGTGTAATTTGAGTCGTTTCGGCCCGGATCGGGGCACTTGTTATTTTCACAAAAAGTTATCGTTCGTTAAAGAAAATGGGGGGGCAAACGAACTCTAATCACTTCGTGTCACCTGCCGACATGATTGCGTAGAAGTTCTGCACAAGCTCGTAAAATTTCGAGCGAAAAAATTTGACTTCGCATCCGGCCATTTTGTTCAGCCTAGGGTTTCGGTCCTGGTTGTGAAAAAAAGAAACGTCCCGAAAATTTACGAGGGTGCTCTGTGCATCGTGGCGATCATGTCGGCGGGTCTCGAAGTGTAATTCGAGTCGTTTCGGCCGGGATCGGGGCACTTGTTATCTTCACAAAAAGTTATCGTTCGATAAAGAAAATGGGGGGGCAAACGAACTCGAATCACTTCGTGTCACCTTCCGATATGATTGCCTAGAAGTTCTGCTCAAGCTCGTAAAATTTCGAGCGAAAAAATTTCACTTCGCATCCGACCATGTTGTTCGGCCTAGGGTTTCGGTCCTGGTTGTGAAAAAATGAAACGTCCCGAACATTTACGAGGGTGCTCTGTGCATCGTGGCGATCATGTCGGCGGGTCTCGAAGTGTAATTCGAGTCGTTTCGGCCGGGATCGGGGCACTTGTTATGTTCACAAAAAGTTATCGTTCGTTAAAGAAAATGGGGGGGCAAACGAACTCGAATCACTTCGTGTCACCTGCCGATAAGATTGCCCAGAAGTTCTGCACAAGCTCGTAAAATTTCGAGCGAAAAAATTTCCCTTCGCATCCGACCATTTTGTTCGGCCTAGGGTTTCGGTCCTGGTTGTGAAAAAATGAAACGTCCCGAAAATTTACGAGGGTGCTCTGTGCATCGTGGCGATCATGTCGGCGGGCCTCGAAGTGTAATTCGAGTCGTTTCGGCCGGGATCGGGGCACTTGTTATTTTCACAAAAAGTTACCGTTCTTTAAAGAAAATGGGGGGGCAAACGAACTCGAATCACTTCGTGTCACCTGCCGATATGATTGCCTAGAAGTTCTGCACAAGCTCGTAAAATTTCGAGCGAAAAAATTTCACTTCGCATCCGACCATGTTGTTCGGCCTAGGGTTTCGGTCCTGGTTGTGAAAAAATGAAACGTCCCGAACATTTACGAGGGTGCTCTGTGCATCGTGGCGATCATGTCGGCGGGTCTCGAAGTGTAATTCGAGTCGTTTCGGCCGGGATCGGGGCACTTGTTATGTTCACAAAAAGTTATCGTTCGTTAAAGAAAATGGGGGGGCAAACGAACTCGAATCACTTCGTGTCACCTGCCGATAAGATTGCCCAGAAGTTCTGCACAAGCTCGTAAAATTTCGAGCGAAAAAATTTCCCTTCGCATCCGACCATTTTGTTCGGCCTAGGGTTTCGGTCCTGGTTGTGAAAAAATGAAACGTCCCGAAAATTTACGAGGGTGCTCTGTGCATCGTGGCGATCATGTCGGCGGGTCTCGAAGTGTAATTCGAGTCGTTTCGGCCGGGATCGGGGCACTTGTTATTTTCACAAAAAGTTACCGTTCTTTAAAGAAAATGGGGGGGCAAACGAACTCGAATCACTTCGTGTCACCTGCCGATATGATTGCCTAGAAGTTCTGCACAAGCTCGTAAAATTTCGAGCGAAAAAATTTCACTTCGCATCCGACCATTTTGTTCGGCCTAGGGTTTCGGTCCTGGTTGTGAAAAAATGAAACGTCCCGAAAATTTACGAGGGTGCTCTGTGCATCGTGGCGATCATGTCGGCGGGTCTCGAAGTGTAATACGAGTCGTTTCGGCCGGGTTCGGGGCACTTGTTATTTTGACTAAAAGTTATCGTTCGTTAAAGAAAATGGGGGGGCAAACGAACTCGAATCACTTCGTGTCACCTGCCGATATGATTGCCTAGAAGTTCTGCACAAGCTCGTAAAATTTCGAGCGAAAAAATTTGACTTCGCATCCGACCATTTTGTTCGGCCTAGGGTTTCGGTCCTGGTTGTGAAAAAATGAAACGTCCCGAAAATTTACGAGGGTGCTCTGTGCATCGTGGCGATCATGTCGGCGGGTCTCGAAGTGTAATTCGAGTCGTTTCGGCCGGGATCGGGGCACTTGTTATTTTCACAAAAAGTTATCGTTCGTTAAAGAAAAAGGGGGGGCAAACGAACTCGAATCACTTCGTGTCACCTGCCGACATGATTGCCTAGAAGTTCCGCACATGCTCGTAAAATTTCGAGCGAAAAAATTTCACTTCGCATCCGACCATTTTGTTCGGCCTAGGGTTTCGGTCCTGGTTGTGAAAAAATGAAACGTCCCGAAAATTTACGAGGGTGCTCTGTGCATCGTGGCGATCATGTCGGCGGGTCTCGAAGTGTAATTCGAGTCGGTTCGGCCGGGATCGGGGCACTTGTTATCTTCACAAAAAGTTATCGTTCGTTAAAGAAAATGGGGGGGCAAACGAACTCGAATCACTTCGTGTCACCTGCCGACATGATTGCCTAGAAGTTCTGCACAAGCTCGTAAAATTTCGAGCGAAAAAATTTGACTTCGCATCCGACCATTTTGTTCGGCCTAGGGTTTCGGTCCTGGTTGTGAAAAAATGAAACGTCCCGAAAATTTACGAGGGTGCTCTGTGCATCGTGGCGATCATGTCGGCGGGTCTCGAAGTGTAATACGAGTCGTTTCGGCCGGGTTCGGGGCACTTGTTATTTTGACTAAATGTTATCGTTCGTTAAAGAAAATGGGGGGGCAAACGAACTCGAATCACTTCGTGTCACCTGCCGATATGATTGCCTAGAAGTTCTGCACAAGCTCGTAAAATTTCGAGCGAAAAAATTTCTCTTCGCATCCGACCATTTTGTTCGGCCTAGGGTTTCGGTCCTGGTTGTGAAAAAATGAAACGTCCCGAAAATTTACGAGGGTGCTCTGTGCATCGTGGCGATCATGTCGGCGGGTCTCGAAGTGTAATACGAGTCGTTTCGGCCGGGTTCGGGGCACTTGTTATTTTGACTAAAAGTTATCTATCGTTAAAGAAAATGGGGGGGCAAACGAACTCGAATCACTTCGTGTCACCTGCCGATATGATTGCCTATAAGTTCCGCACATGCTCGTAAAATTTCGAGCGAAAAAATTTAATTTCGCATCCGACCATTTTGTTCGGCCTAGGGTTTCGGTCCTGGTTGTGAAAAAATGAAACGTCCCAAAAATTTACGAGGGTGCTCTGTGCATCGTGGCGATCATGTCGGCGGGTCTCGAAGTGTAATTCGAGTAGTTTCGGCCGGGATCGGGGCACTTGTTATTTTCACAAAAAGTTATCGTTCGTTAAAGAAAATGGGGGGGCAAACGAACTCGAATCACTTCGTGTCACCTGCCGATATGATTGCCTAGAAGTTCTGCACAAGCTCGTAAAATTTCGAGCGAAAAAATTTCCCTTCGCATCCGACCATTTTGTTCGGCCTAGGGTTTCGGTCCTGGTTGTGAAAAAATGAAACGTCCCGAAAATTTACGAGGGTGCTCTGTGCATCGTGGCGATCATGTCGGCGGGTCTCGAAGTGTAATTCGAGTCGTTTCGGCCCGGATCGGGGCACTTGTTATTTTCACAAAAAGTTATCGTTCGTTAAAGAAAATGGGGGGGCAAACGAACTCTAATCACTTCGTGTCACCTGCCGACAAGATTGCGTAGAAGTTCTGCACAAGCTCGTAAAATTTCGAGCGAAAAAATTTCCCTTCGCATCCGGCCATTTTGTTCAGCCTAGGGTTTCGGTCCTGGTTGTAAAAAAAAGAAACGTCCCGAAAATTTACGAGGGTGCTCTGTGCATCGTGGCGATCATGTCGGCGGGTCTCGAAGTGTAATTCGAGTCGTTTCGGCCGGGATCGGGGCACTTGTTATTTTCACAAAAAGTTATCGTTCGTTAAAGAAAAAGGGGGGGCAAACGAACTCGAATCACTTCGTGTCACCTGCCGACATGATTGCCTAGAAGTTCCGCACATGCTCGTAAAATTTCGAGCGAAAAAATTTCACTTCGCATCCGACCATTTTGTTCGGCCTAGGGTTTCGGTCCTGGTTGTGAAAAAATGAAACGTCCCGAAAATTTACGAGGGTGCTCTGTGCATCGTGGCGATCATGTCGGCGGGTCTCGAAGTGTAATTCGAGTCGTTTCGGCCGGGATCGGGGCACTTGTTATCTTCACAAAAAGTTATCGTTCGTTAAAGAAAATGGGGGGGCAAACGAACTCGAATCACTTCGTGTCACCTGCCGACATGATTGCCTAGAAGTTCTGCACAAGCTCGTAAAATTTCGAGCGAAAAAATTTGACTTCGCATCCGACCATTTTGTTCGGCCTAGGGTTTCGGTCCTGGTTGTGAAAAAATGAAACGTCCCGAAAATTTACGAGGGTGCTCTGTGCATCGTGGCGATCATGTCGGCGGGTCTCGAAGTGTAATACGAGTCGTTTCGGCCGGGTTCGGGGCACTTGTTATTTTGACTAAATGTTATCGTTCGTTAAAGAAAATGGGGGGGCAAACGAACTCGAATCACTTCGTATCACCTGCCGATATGATTGCCTAGAAGTTCTGCACAAGCTCGTAAAATTTCGAGCGAAAAAATTTCTCTTCGCATCCGACCATTTTGTTCGGCCTAGGGTTTCGGTCCTGGTTGTGAAAAAATGAAACGTCCCGAAAATTTACGAGGGTGCTCTGTGCATCGTGGCGATCATGTCGGCGGGTCTCGAAGTGTAATACGAGTCGTTTCGGCCGGGTTCGGGGCACTTGTTATTTTGACTAAAAGTTATCTATCGTTAAAGAAAATGGGGGGGCAAACGAACTCGAATCACTTCGTGTCACCTGCCGATATGATTGCCTATAAGTTCCGCACATGCTCGTAAAATTTCGAGCGAAAAAATTTAATTTCGCATCCGACCATTTTGTTCGGCCTAGGGTTTCGGTCCTGGTTGTGAAAAAATGAAACGTCCCGAAAATTTACGAGGGTGCTCTGTGCATCGTGGCGATCATGTCGGCGGGTCTCGAAGTGTAATTCGAGTAGTTTCGGCCGGGATCGGGGCACTTGTTATTTTCACAAAAAGTTATCGTTCGTTAAAGAAAATGGGGGGGCAAACGAACTCGAATCACTTCGTGTCACCTGCCGATATGATTGCCTAGAAGTTCTGCACAAGCTCGTAAAATTTCGAGCGAAAAAATTTCCCTTCGCATCCGACCATTTTGTTCGGCCTAGGGTTTCGGTCCTGGTTGTGAAAAAATGAAACGTCCCGAAAATTTACGAGGGTGCTCTGTGCATCGTGGCGATCATGTCGGCGGGTCTCGAAGTGTAATTCGAGTCGTTTCGGCCCGGATCGGGGCACTTGTTATTTTCACAAAAAGTTATCGTTCGTTAAAGAAAATGGGGGGGCAAACGAACTCTAATCACTTCGTGTCACCTGCCGACAAGATTGCGTAGAAGTTCTGCACAAGCTCGTAAAATTTCGAGCGAAAAAATTTCCCTTCGCATCCGGCCATTTTGTTCAGCCTAGGGTTTCGGTCCTGGTTGTAAAAAAAAGAAACGTCCCGAAAATTTACGAGGGTGCTCTGTGCATCGTGGCGATCATGTCGGCGGGTCTCGAAGTGTAATTCGAGTCGTTTCGGCCGGGATCGGGGCACTTGTTATCTTCACAAAAAGTTATCGTTCGTTAAAGAAAATGGGGGGGCAAACGAACTCGAATCACTTCGTGTCACCTGCCGACATGATTGCCTAGAAGTTCTGCACAAGCTCGTAAAATTTCGAGCGAAAAAATTTGACTTCGCATCCGACCATTTTGTTCGGCCTAGGGTTTCGGTCCTGGTTGTGAAAAAATGAAACGTCCCGAAAATTTACGAGGGTGCTCTGTGCATCGTGGCGATCATGTCGGCGGGTCTCGAAGTGTAATTCGAGTCGTTTCGGCCCGGATCGGGGCACTTGTTATTTTCACAAAAAGTTATCGTTCGTTAAAGAAAATGGGGGGGCAAACGAACTCTAATCACTTCGTGTCACCTGCCGACATGATTGCGTAGAAGTTCTGCACAAGCTCGTAAAATTTCGAGCGAAAAAATTTGACTTCGCATCCGGCCATTTTGTTCAGCCTAGGGTTTCGGTCCTGGTTGTAAAAAAAAGAAACGTCCCGAAAATTTACGAGGGTGCTCTGTGCATCGTGGCGATCATGTCGGCGGGTCTCGAAGTGTAATTCGAGTCGTTTCGGCCGGGATCGGGGCACTTGTTATTTTCACAAAAAGTTACCGTTCTTTAAAGAAAATGGGGGGGCAAACGAACTCGAATCACTTCGTGTCACCTGCCGATATGATTGCCTAGAAGTTCTGCACAAGCTCGTAAAATTTCGAGCGAAAAAATTTCACTTCGCATCCGACCATTTTGTTCGGCCTAGGGTTTCGGTCCTGGTTGTGAAAAAATGAAACGTCCCGAAAATTTACAAGGGTGCTCTGTGCATCGTGGCGATCATGTCGGCGGGTCTCGAAGTGTAATTCGAGTCGTTTCGGCCGGGATCGGGGCACTTGTTATCTTCACAAAAAGTTATCGTTCGTTAAAGAAAATGGGGGGGCAAACGAACTCGAATCACTTCGTGTCACCTGCCGACATGATTGCCTAGAAGTTCTGCACAAGCTCGTAAAATTTCGAGCGAAAAAATTTGACTTCGCATCCGACCATTTTGTTCGGCCTAGGGTTTCGGTCCTGGTTGTGAAAAAATGAAACGTCCCGAAAATTTACGACGGTGCTCTGTGCATCGTGGCGATCATGTCGGCGGGTCTCGAAGTGTAATACGAGTCGTTTCGGCCGGGTTCGGGGCACTTGTTATCTTCACAAAAAGTTATCGTTCGTTAAAGAAAATGGGGGGGCAAACGAACTCGAATCACTTCGTGTCACCTGCCGACATGATTGCCTAGAAGTTCTGCACAAGCTCGTAAAATTTCGAGCGAAAAAATTTGACTTCGCATCCGACCATTTTGTTCGGCCTAGGGTTTCGGTCCTGGTTGTGAAAAAATGAAACGTCCCGAAAATTTACGAGGGTGCTCTGTGCATCGTGGCGATCATGTCGGCGGGTCTCGAAGTGTAATTCGAGTAGTTTCGGCCGGGATCGGGGCACTTGTTATTTTCACAAAAAGTTATCGTTCGTTAAAGAAAATGGGGGGGCAAACGAACTCGAATCACTTCGTGTCACCTGCCGATATGATTGCCTAGAAGTTCTGCACAAGCTCGTAAAATTTCGAGCGAAAAAATTTCCCTTCGCATCCGACCATTTTGTTCGGCCTAGGGTTTCGGTCCTGGTTGTGAAAAAATGAAACGTCCCGAAAATTTACGAGGGTGCTCTGTGCATCGTGGCGATCATGTCGGCGGGTCTCGAAGTGTAATTCGAGTCGTTTCGGCCCGGATCGGGGCACTTGTTATTTTCACAAAAAGTTATCGTTCGTTAAAGAAAATGGGGGGGCAAACGAACTCTAATCACTTCGTGTCACCTGCCGACATGATTGCGTAGAAGTTCTGCACAAGCTCGTAAAATTTCGAGCGAAAAAATTTGACTTCGCATCCGGCCATTTTGTTCAGCCTAGGGTTTCGGTCCTGGTTGTAAAAAAAAGAAACGTCCCGAAAATTTACGAGGGTGCTCTGTGCATCGTGGCGATCATGTCGGCGGGTCTCGAAGTGTAATTCGAGTCGTTTCGGCCGGGATCGGGGCACTTGTTATTTTCACAAAAAGTTACCGTTCTTTAAAGAAAATGGGGGGGCAAACGAACTCGAATCACTTCGTGTCACCTGCCGATATGATTGCCTAGAAGTTCTGCACAAGCTCGTAAAATTTCGAGCGAAAAAATTTCACTTCGCATCCGACCATTTTGTTCGGCCTAGGGTTTCGGTCCTGGTTGTGAAAAAATGAAACGTCCCGAAAATTTACAAGGGTGCTCTGTGCATCGTGGCGATCATGTCGGCGGGTCTCGAAGTGTAATTCGAGTCGTTTCGGCCGGGATCGGGGCACTTGTTATCTTCACAAAAAGTTATCGTTCGTTAAAGAAAATGGGGGGGCAAACGAACTCGAATCACTTCGTGTCACCTGCCGACATGATTGCCTAGAAGTTCTGCACAAGCTCGTAAAATTTCGAGCGAAAAAATTTGACTTCGCATCCGACCATTTTGTTCGGCCTAGGGTTTCGGTCCTGGTTGTGAAAAAATGAAACGTCCCGAAAATTTACGACGGTGCTCTGTGCATCGTGGCGATCATGTCGGCGGGTCTCGAAGTGTAATACGAGTCGTTTCGGCCGGGTTCGGGGCACTTGTTATCTTCACAAAAAGTTATCGTTCGTTAAAGAAAATGGGGGGGCAAACGAACTCGAATCACTTCGTGTCACCTGCCGACATGATTGCCTAGAAGTTCTGCACAAGCTCGTAAAATTTCGAGCGAAAAAATTTGACTTCGCATCCGACCATTTTGTTCGGCCTAGGGTTTCGGTCCTGGTTGTGAAAAAATGAAACGTCCCGAAAATTTACGAGGGTGCTCTGTGCATCGTGGCGATCATGTCGGCGGGTCTCGAAGTGTAATTCGAGTAGTTTCGGCCGGGATCGGGGCACTTGTTATTTTCACAAAAAGTTATCGTTCGTTAAAGAAAATGGGGGGGCAAACGAACTCGAATCACTTCGTGTCACCTGCCGATATGATTGCCTAGAAGTTCTGCACAAGCTCGTAAAATTTCGAGCGAAAAAATTTCCCTTCGCATCCGACCATTTTGTTCGGCCTAGGGTTTCGGTCCTGGTTGTGAAAAAATGAAACGTCCCGAAAATTTACGAGGGTGCTCTGTGCATCGTGGCGATCATGTCGGCGGGTCTCGAAGTGTAATTCGAGTCGTTTCGGCCCGGATCGGGGCACTTGTTATTTTCACAAAAAGTTATCGTTCGTTAAAGAAAATGGGGGGGCAAACGAACTCTAATCACTTCGTGTCACCTGCCGACATGATTGCGTAGAAGTTCTGCACAAGCTCGTAAAATTTCGAGCGAAAAAATTTGACTTCGCATCCGGCCATTTTGTTCAGCCTAGGGTTTCGGTCCTGGTTGTAAAAAAAAGAAACGTCCCGAAAATTTACGAGGGTGCTCTGTGCATCGTGGCGATCATGTCGGCGGGTCTCGAAGTGTAATTCGAGTCGTTTCGGCCGGGATCGGGGCACTTGTTATTTTCACAAAAAGTTACCGTTCTTTAAAGAAAATGGGGGGGCAAACGAACTCGAATCACTTCGTGTCACCTGCCGATATGATTGCCTAGAAGTTCTGCACAAGCTCGTAAAATTTCGAGCGAAAAAATTTCACTTCGCATCCGACCATTTTGTTCGGCCTAGGGTTTCGGTCCTGGTTGTGAAAAAATGAAACGTCCCGAAAATTTACAAGGGTGCTCTGTGCATCGTGGCGATCATGTCGGCGGGTCTCGAAGTGTAATTCGAGTCGTTTCGGCCGGGATTGGGGCACTTGTTATCTTCACAAAAAGTTATCGTTCGTTAAAGAAAATGGGGGGGCAAACGAACTCGAATCACTTCGTGTCACCTGCCGACATGATTGCCTAGAAGTTCTGCACAAGCTCGTAAAATTTCGAGCGAAAAAATTTGACTTCGCATCCGACCATTTTGTTCGGCCTAGGGTTTCGGTCCTGGTTGTGAAAAAATGAAACGTCCCGAAAATTTACGACGGTGCTCTGTGCATCGTGGCGATCATGTCGGCGGGTCTCGAAGTGTAATACGAGTCGTTTCGGCCGGGTTCGGGGCACTTGTTATCTTCACAAAAAGTTATCGTTCGTTAAAGAAAATGGGGGGGCAAACGAACTCGAATCACTTCGTGTCACCTGCCGACATGATTGCCTAGAAGTTCTGCACAAGCTCGTAAAATTTCGAGCGAAAAAATTTGACTTCGCATCCGACCATTTTGTTCGGCCTAGGGTTTCGGTCCTGGTTGTGAAAAAATGAAACGTCCCGAAAATTTACGAGGGTGCTCTGTGCATCGTGGCGATCATGTCGGCGGGTCTCGAAGTGTAATTCGAGTAGTTTCGGCCGGGATCGGGGCACTTGTTATTTTCACAAAAAGTTATCGTTCGTTAAAGAAAATGGGGGGGCAAACGAACTCGAATCACTTCGTGTCACCTGCCGATATGATTGCCTAGAAGTTCTGCACAAGCTCGTAAAATTTCGAGCGAAAAAATTTCCCTTCGCATCCGACCATTTTGTTCGGCCTAGGGTTTCGGTCCTGGTTGTGAAAAAATGAAACGTCCCGAAAATTTACGAGGGTGCTCTGTGCATCGTGGCGATCATGTCGGCGGGTCTCGAAGTGTAATTCGAGTCGTTTCGGCCCGGATCGGGGCACTTGTTATTTTCACAAAAAGTTATCGTTCGTTAAAGAAAATGGGGGGGCAAACGAACTCTAATCACTTCGTGTCACCTGCCGACATGATTGCGTAGAAGTTCTGCACAAGCTCGTAAAATTTCGAGCGAAAAAATTTGACTTCGCATCCGGCCATTTTGTTCAGCCTAGGGTTTCGGTCCTGGTTGTAAAAAAAAGAAATGTCCCGAAAATTTACGAGGGTGCTCTGTGCATCGTGGCGATCATGTCGGCGGGTCTCGAAGTGTAATTCGAGTCGTTTCGGCCGGGATCGGGGCACTTGTTATTTTCACAAAAAGTTACCGTTCTTTAAAGAAAATGGGGGGGCAAACGAACTCGAATCACTTCGTGTCACCTGCCGATATGATTGCCTAGAAGTTCTGCACAAGCTCGTAAAATTTCGAGCGAAAAAATTTCACTTCGCATCCGACCATTTTGTTCGGCCTAGGGTTTCGGTCCTGGTTGTGAAAAAATGAAACGTCCCGAAAATTTACAAGGGTGCTCTGTGCATCGTGGCGATCATGTCGGCGGGTCTCGAAGTGTAATTCGAGTCGTTTCGGCCGGGATCGGGGCACTTGTTATCTTCACAAAAAGTTATCGTTCGTTAAAGAAAATGGGGGGGCAAACGAACTCGAATCACTTCGTGTCACCTGCCGACATGATTGCCTAGAAGTTCTGCACAAGCTCGTAAAATTTCGAGCGAAAAAATTTGACTTCGCATCCGACCATTTTGTTCGGCCTAGGGTTTCGGTCCTGGTTGTGAAAAAATGAAACGTCCCGAAAATTTACGACGGTGCTCTGTGCATCGTGGCGATCATGTCGGCGGGTCTCGAAGTGTAATACGAGTCGTTTCGGCCGGGTTCGGGGCACTTGTTATCTTCACAAAAAGTTATTGTTCGTTAAAGAAAATGGGGGGGCAAACGAACTCGAATCACTTCGTGTCACCTGCCGACATGATTGCCTAGAAGTTCTGCACAAGCTCGTAAAATTTCGAGCGAAAAAATTTGACTTCGCATCCGACCATTTTGTTCGGCCTAGGGTTTCGGTCCTGGTTGTGAAAAAATGAAACGTCCCGAAAATTTACGAGGGTGCTCTGTGCATCGTGGCGATCATGTCGGCGGGTCTCGAAGTGTAATTCGAGTAGTTTCGGCCGGGATCGGGGCACTTGTTATTTTCACAAAAAGTTATCGTTCGTTAAAGAAAATGGGGGGGCAAACGAACTCGAATCACTTCGTGTCACCTGCCGATATGATTGCCTAGAAGTTCTGCACAAGCTCGTAAAATTTCGAGCGAAAAAATTTCCCTTCGCATCCGACCATTTTGTTCGGCCTAGGGTTTCGGTCCTGGTTGTGAAAAAATGAAACGTCCCGAAAATTTACGAGGGTGCTCTGTGCATCGTGGCGATCATGTCGGCGGGTCTCGAAGTGTAATTCGAGTCGTTTCGGCCCGGATCGGGGCACTTGTTATTTTCACAAAAAGTTATCGTTCGTTAAAGAAAATGGGGGGGCAAACGAACTCTAATCACTTCGTGTCACCTGCCGACATGATTGCGTAGAAGTTCTGCACAAGCTCGTAAAATTTCGAGCGAAAAAATTTGACTTCGCATCCGGCCATTTTGTTCCGCCTAGGGTTTCGGTCCTGGTTGTAAAAAAAAGAAACGTCCCGAAAATTTACGAGGGTGCTCTGTGCATCGTGGCGATCATGTCGGCGGGTCTCGAAGTGTAATTCGAGTCGTTTCGGCCGGGATCGGGGCACTTGTTATTTTCACAAAAAGTTACCGTTCTTTAAAGAAAATGGGGGGGCAAACGAACTCGAATCACTTCGTGTCACCTGCCGATATGATTGCCTAGAAGTTCTGCACAAGCTCGTAAAATTTCGAGCGAAAAAATTTCACTTCGCATCCGACCATTTTGTTCGGCCTAGGGTTTCGGTCCTGGTTGTGAAAAAATGAAACGTCCCGAAAATTTACAAGGGTGCTCTGTGCATCGTGGCGATCATGTCGGCGGGTCTCGAAGTGTAATTCGAGTCGTTTCGGCCTGGATCGGGGCACTTGTTATCTTCACAAAAAGTTATCGTTCGTTAAAGAAAATGGGGGGGCAAACGAACTCGAATCACTTCGTGTCACCTGCCGACATGATTGCCTAGAAGTTCTGCACAAGCTCGTAAAATTTCGAGCGAAAAAATTTGACTTCGCATCCGACCATTTTGTTCGGCCTAGGGTTTCGGTCCTGGTTGTGAAAAAATGAAACGTCCCGAAAATTTACGAGGGTGCTCTGTGCATCGTGGCGATCATGTCGGCGGGTCTCGAAGTGTAATTCCAGTCGTTTCGGCCGGGATCGGGGCACTTGTTATTTTCACAAAAAGTTACCGTTCTTTATAGAAAATGGGGGGGCAAACGAACTCGAATCACTTCGTGTCACCTGCCGATATGATTGCCTAGAAGTTCTGCACAAGCTCGTAAAATTTCGAGCGAAAAAATTTCACTTCGCATCCGACCATTTTGTTCGGCCTAAGGTTTCGGTCCTGGTTGTGAAAAAATGAAACGTCCCGAAAATTTACGAGGGTGCTCTGTGCGTCGTGGCGATCATGTCGGCGGGTCTCGAAGTGTAATTCGAGTAGTTTCGGCCGGGATCGGGGCACTTGTTATTTTCACCAAAAGTTATCGTTCGTTAAAGAAAAAGGGGGGGCAAACGAACTCGAATCACTTCGTGTCACCTGCCGATATGATTGCCTAGAAGTTCCGCACATGCTCGTAAAATTTCGAGCGAAAAAATTTCACTTCGCATCTGACCATTTTGTTCGGCCTAGGGTTTCGGTCCTGGTTGTGAAAAAATGAAACGTCCCGAAAATTTACGAGGGTGCTCTGTGCATCGTGGCGATCATGTCCGCGGGTCTCGAAGTGTAATTCGAGTCGTTTCGGCCGGGATCGGGGCACTTGTTATCTTCACAAAAAGTTATCGTTCGTTAAAGAAAATGGGGGGGCAAACGAACTCGAATCACTTCGTGTCACCTGCCGACATGATTGCCTAGAAGTTCTGCACAAGCTCGTAAAATTTCGAGCGAAAAAATTTGACTTCGCATCCGACCATTTTGTTCGGCCTAGGGTTTCGGTCCTGGTTGTGAAAAAATGAAACGTCCCGAAAATTTACGAGGGTGCTCTGTGCATCGTGGCGATCATGTCGGCGGGTCTCGAAGTGTAATTCGAGTAGTTTCGGCCGGGATCGGGGCACTTGTTATTTTCACAAAAAGTTATCGTTCGTTAAAGAAAATGGGGGGGCAAACGAACTCGAATCACTTCGTGTCACCTTCCGATATGATTGCCTAGAAGTTCTGCTCAGGCTCGTAAAATTTCGAGCGAAAAAATTTCACTTCGCATTCGACCATTTTGTTCGGCCTAGGGTTTCGGTCCTGGTTGTGAAAAAATGAAACGTCCCGAACATTTACGAGGGTGCTCTGTGCATCGTGGCGATCATGTCGGCGGGTCTCGAAGTGTAATTCGAGTCGTTTCGGCCGGGATCGGGGCACTTGTTATGTTCACAAAAAGTTATCGTTCGTTAAAGAAAATGGGGGGGCAAACGAACTCGAATCACTTCGTGTCACGTGCCGATAAGATTGCCTAGAAGTTCTGCACAAGCTCGTAAAATTTCGAGCGAAAAAATTTCCCTTCGCATCCGACCATTTTGTTCGGCCTAGGGTTTCGGTCCTGGTTGTGAAAAAATGAAACGTCCCGAAAATTTACGAGGGTGCTCTGTGCATCGTGGCGATCATGTCGGCGGGTCTCGAAGTGTAATTCCAGTCGTTTCGGCCGGGATCGGGGCACTTGTTATTTTCACAAAAAGTTACCGTTCTTTATAGAAAATGGGGGGGCAAACGAACTCGAATCACTTCGTGTCACCTGCCGATATGATTGCCTAGAAGTTCTGCACAAGCTCGTAAAATTTCGAGCGAAAAAATTTCACTTCGCATCCGACCATTTTGTTCGGCCTAGGGTTTCGGTCCTGGTTGTGAAAAAATGAAACGTCCCGAAAATTTACGAGGGTGCTCTGTGCGTCGTGGCGATCATGTCGGCGGGTCTCGAAGTGTAATTCGAGTAGTTTCGGCCGGGATCGGGGCACTTGTTATTTTCACCAAAAGTTATCGTTCGTTAAAGAAAAAGGGGGGGCAAACGAACTCGAATCACTTCGTGTCACCTGCCGATATGATTGCCTAGAAGTTCCGCACATGCTCGTAAAATTTCGAGCGAAAAAATTTCACTTCGCATCTGACCATTTTGTTCGGCCTAGGGTTTCGGTCCTGGTTGTGAAAAAATGAAACGTCCCGAAAATTTACGAGGGTGCTCTGTGCATCGTGGCGATCATGTCCGCGGGTCTCGAAGTGTAATTCGAGTCGTTTCGGCCGGGATCGGGGCACTTGTTATCTTCACAAAAAGTTATCGTTCGTTAAAGAAAATGGGGGGGCAAACGAACTCGAATCACTTCGTGTCACCTGCCGACATGATTGCCTAGAAGTTCTGCACAAGCTCGTAAAATTTCGAGCGAAAAAATTTGACTTCGCATCCGACCATTTTGTTCGGCCTAGGGTTTCGGTCCTGGTTGTGAAAAAATGAAACGTCCCGAAAATTTACGAGGGTGCTCTGTGCATCGTGGCGATCATGTCGGCGGGTCTCGAAGTGTAATTCGAGTCGTTTCGGCCGGGATCTGGGCACATGTTATCTTCACAAAAAGTTATCGTTCGTTAAAGAAAATGGGGGGGCAAACGAACTCGAATCACTTCGTGTCACCTTCCGATATGATTGCCTAGAAGTTCTGCTCAAGCTCGTAAAATTTCGAGCGAAAAAATTTCACTTCGCATCCGACCATTTTGTTCGGCCTAGGGTTTCGGTCCTGGTTGTGAAAAAATGAAACGTCCCGAACATTTACGAGGGTTCTCTGTGCATCGTGGCGATCATGTCGGCGGGTCTCGAAGTGTAATTCGAGTCGTTTCGGCCGGGATCTGGGCACTTGTTATCTTCACAAAAAGTTATCGTTCGTTAAAGAAAATGGGGGGGCAAACGAACTCGAATCACTTCGTGTCACCTGCCGATATGATTGCCTAGAAGTTCCGCACATGCTCGTAAAATTTAGAGCGAAAAAATTTAATTTCGCATCCGACCATTTTGTTCGGCCTAGGGTTTCGGTCCTGGTTGTGAAAAAATGAAACGTCCCGAAAATTTACGAGGGTGCTCTGTGCATCGTGGCGATCATGTCGGCGGGTCTCGAAGTGTAATACGAGTCGTTTCGGCCGGGTTCGGGGCACTTGTTATTTTGACTAAATGTTATCTTTCGTTAAAGAAAATGGGGGGGCAAACGAACTCGAATCACTTCGTGTCACCTGCCGATATGATTGCCTAGAAGTTCTGCACAAGCTCGTAAAATTTCGAGCGAAAAAATTTCACTTCGCATCCGACCATTTTGTTCGGCCTAGGGTTTCGGTCCTGGTTGTGAAAAAATGAAACGTCCCGAAAATTTACGAGGGTGCTCTGTGCATCGTGGCGATCATGTCGGCGGGTCTCGAAGTGTAATACGAGTCGTTTCGGCCGGGTTCGGGGCACTTGTTATTTTGACTAAAAGTTATCGTTCGTTAAAGAAAATGGGGGGGCAAACGAACTCGAATCACTTCGTGTCACCTGCCGATATGATTGCCTAGAAGTTCTGCACAAGCTCGTAAAATTTCGAGCGAAAAAATTTAACTTCGCATCCGACCATTTTGTTCGGCCTAGGGTTTCGGTCCTGGTTGTGAAAAAATGAAACGTCCCGAAAATTTACGAGGGTGCTCTGTGCGTCGTGGCGATCAAGTCGGCGGGTCTCGAAGTGTAATTCGAGTAGTTTCGGCCGGGATCGGGGCACTTGTTATTTTCACAAAAAGTTATCGTTCGTTAAAGAAAAAGGGGGGGCAAACGAACTCGAATCACTTCGTGTCACCTGCCGATATGATTGCCTAGAAGTTCCGCACATGCTCGTAAAATTTCGAGCGAAAAAATTTCACTTCGCATCCGACCATTTTGTTCGGCCTAGGGTTTCGGTCCTGGTTGTGAAAAAATGAAACGTCCCGAAAATTTACGAGGGTGCTCTGTGCATCGTGGCGATCATGTCGGCGGGTCTCGAAGTGTAATTCGAGTCGTTTCGGCCGGGATCGGGGCACTTGTTATCTTCACAAAAAGTTATCGTTCGTTAAAGAAAATGGGGGGGCAAACGAACTCGAATCACTTCGTGTCACCTGCCGACATGATTGCCTAGAAGTTCTGCACAAGCTCGTAAAATTTCGAGCGAAAAAATTTGACTTCGCATCCGACCATTTTGTTCGGCCTAGGGTTTCGGTCCTGGTTGTGAAAAAATGAAACGTCCCGAAAATTTACAAGGGTGCTCTGTGCATCGTGGCGATCATGTCGGCGGGTCTCGAAGTGTAATTCGAGTCGTTTCGGCCGGGATCTGGGCACTTGTTATCTTCACAAAAAGTTATCGTTCGTTAAAGAAAATGGGGGGGCAAACGAACTCGAATCACTTCGTGTCACCTTCCGATATGATTGCCTAGAAGTTCTGCTCAAGCTCGTAAAATTTCGAGCGAAAAAATTTCACTTCGCATCCGACCATTTTGTTCGGCCTAGGGTTTCGGTCCTGGTTGTGAAAAAATGAAACGTCCCGAACATTTACGAGGGTTCTCTGTGCATCGTGGCGATCATGTCGGCGGGTCTCGAAGTGTAATTCGAGTCGTTTCGGCCGGGATCTGGGCACTTGTTATCTTCACAAAAAGTTATCGTTCGTTAAAGAAAATGGGGGGGCAAACGAACTCGAATCACTTCGTGTCACCTGCCGATATGATTGCCTAGAAGTTCCGCACATGCTCGTAAAATTTAGAGCGAAAAAATTTAATTTCGCATCCGACCATTTTGTTCGGCCTAGGGTTTCGGTCCTGGTTGTGAAAAAATGAAACGTCCCGAAAATTTACGAGGGTGCTCTGTGCATCGTGGCGATCATGTCGGCGGGTCTCGAAGTGTAATACGAGTCGTTTCGGCCGGGTTCGGGGCACTTGTTATTTTGACTAAATGTTATCTTTCGTTAAAGAAAATGGGGGGGCAAACGAACTCGAATCACTTCGTGTCACCTGCCGATATGATTGCCTAGAAGTTCTGCACAAGCTCGTAAAATTTCGAGCGAAAAAATTTCACTTCGCATCCGACCATTTTGTTCGGCCTAGGGTTTCGGTCCTGGTTGTGAAAAAATGAAACGTCCCGAAAATTTACGAGGGTGCTCTGTGCATCGTGGCGATCATGTCGGCGGGTCTCGAAGTGTAATACGAGTCGTTTCGGCCGGGTTCGGGGCACTTGTTATTTTGACTAAAAGTTATCGTTCGTTAAAGAAAATGGGGGGGCAAACGAACTCGAATCACTTCGTGTCACCTGCCGATATGATTGCCTAGAAGTTCTGCACAAGCTCGTAAAATTTCGAGCGAAAAAATTTAACTTCGCATCCGACCATTTTGTTCGGCCTAGGGTTTCGGTCCTGGTTGTGAAAAAATGAAACGTCCCGAAAATTTACGAGGGTGCTCTGTGCGTCGTGGCGATCAAGTCGGCGGGTCTCGAAGTGTAATTCGAGTAGTTTCGGCCGGGATCGGGGCACTTGTTATTTTCACAAAAAGTTATCGTTCGTTAAAGAAAAAGGGGGGGCAAACGAACTCGAATCACTTCGTGTCACCTGCCGATATGATTGCCTAGAAGTTCCGCACATGCTCGTAAAATTTCGAGCGAAAAAATTTCACTTCGCATCCGACCATTTTGTTCGGCCTAGGGTTTCGGTCCTGGTTGTGAAAAAATGAAACGTCCCGAAAATTTACGAGGGTGCTCTGTGCATCGTGGCGATCATGTCGGCGGGTCTCGAAGTGTAATTCGAGTCGTTTCGGCCGGGATCGGGGCACTTGTTATCTTCACAAAAAGTTATCGTTCGTTAAAGAAAATGGGGGGGCAAACGAACTCGAATCACTTCGTGTCACCTGCCGACATGATTGCCTAGAAGTTCTGCACAAGCTCGTAAAATTTCGAGCGAAAAAATTTGACTTCGCATCCGACCATTTTGTTCGGCCTAGGGTTTCGGTCCTGGTTGTGAAAAAATGAAACGTCCCGAAAATTTACAAGGGTGCTCTGTGCATCGTGGCGATCATGTCGGCGGGTCTCGAAGTGTAATTCGAGTCGTTTCGGCCGGGATCTGGGCACTTGTTATCTTCACAAAAAGTTATCGTTCGTTAAAGAAAATGGGGGGGCAAACGAACTCGAATCACTTCGTGTCACCTTCCGATATGATTGCCTAGAAGTTCTGCTCAAGCTCGTAAAATTTCGAGCGAAAAAATTTCACTTCGCATCCGACCATTTTGTTCGGCCTAGGGTTTCGGTCCTGGTTGTGAAAAAATGAAACGTCCCGAACATTTACGAGGGTTCTCTGTGCATCGTGGCGATCATGTCGGCGGGTCTCGAAGTGTAATTCGAGTCGTTTCGGCCGGGATCTGGGCACTTGTTATCTTCACAAAAAGTTATCGTTCGTTAAAGAAAATGGGGGGGCAAACGAACTCGAATCACTTCGTGTCACCTGCCGATATGATTGCCTAGAAGTTCCGCACATGCTCGTAAAATTTCGAGCGAAAAAATTTAATTTCACATCCGACCATTTTGTTCGGCCTAGGGTTTCGGTCCTGGTTGTGAAAAAATGAAACGTCCCGAAAATTTACGAGGGTGCTCTGTGCATCGTGGCGATCATGTCGGCGGGTCTCGAAGTGTAATACGAGTCGTTTCGGCCGGGTTCGGGGCACTTGTTATTTTGACTAAATGTTATCTTTCGTTAAAGAAAATGGGGGGGCAAACGAACTCGAATCACTTCGTGTCACCTGCCGATATGATTGCCTAGAAGTTCTGCACAAGCTCGTAAAATTTCGAGCGAAAAAATTTCACTTCGCATCCGACCACTTTGTTCGGCCTAGGGTTTCGGTCCTGGTTGTGAAAAAATGAAACGTCCCGAAAATTTACGAGGGTGCTCTGTGCATCGTGGCGATCATGTCGGCGGGTCTCGAAGTGTAATACGAGTCGTTTCGGCCGGGTTCGGGGCACTTGTTATTTTGACTAAAAGTTATCGTTCGTTAAAGAAAATGGGGGGGCAAACGAACTCGAATCACTTCGTGTCACCTGCCGACATGATTGCCTAGAAGTTCTGCACAAGCTCGTAAAATTTCGAGCGAAAAAATTTGACTTCGCATCCGACCATTTTGTTCGGCCTAGGGTTTCGGTCCTGGTTGTGAAAAAATGAAACGTCCCGAAAATTTACGAGGGTGCTCTGTGCATCGTGGCGATCATGTCGGCGGGTCTCGAAGTGTAATTCGAGTCGTTTCGGCCGGGATCTGGGCACTTGTTATCTTCACAAAAAGTTATCGTTCGTTAAAGAAAATGGGGGGGCAAACGAACTCGAATCACTTCGTGTCACCTTCCGATATGATTGCCTAGAAGTTCTGCTCAAGCTCGTAAAATTTCGAGCGAAAAAATTTCACTTCGCATCCGACCATTTTGTTCGGCCTAGGGTTTCGGTCCTGGTTGTGAAAAAATGAAACGTCCCGAACATTTACGAGGGTTCTCTGTGCATCGTGGCGATCATGTCGGCGGGTCTCGAAGTGTAATTCGAGTCGTTTCGGCCGGGATCTGGGCACTTGTTATCTTCACAAAAAGTTATCGTTCGTTAAAGAAAATGGGGGGGCAAACGAACTCGAATCACTTCGTGTCACCTTCCGATATGATTGCCTTGAAGTTCTGCTCAAGCTCGTAAAATTTCGAGCGAAAAAATTTCACTTCGCATCCGACCATTTTGTTCGGCCTAGGGTTTCGGTCCTGGTTGTGAAAAAATGAAACGTCCCGAACATTTACGAGGGTTCTCTGTGCATCGTGGCGATCATGTCGGCGGGTCTCGAAGTGTAATTCGAGTCGTTTCGGCCGGGATCTGGGCACTTGTTATCTTCACAAAAAGTTATCGTTCGTTAAAGAAAATGGGGGGGCAAACGAACTCGAATCACTTCGTGTCACCTGCCGATATGATTGCCTAGAAGTTCCGCACAGGCTCGTAAAATTTCGAGCGAAAAAATTTAATTTCGCATCCGACCATTTTGTTCGGCCTAGGGTTTCGGTCCTGGTTGTGAAAAAATGAAACGTCCCGAAAATTTACGAGGGTGCTCTGTGCATCGTGGCGATCATGTCGGTGGGTCTCGAAGTGTAATACGAGTCGTTTCGGCCGGGTTCGGGGCACTTGTTATTTTGACTAAATGTTATCGTTCGTTAAAGAAAATGGGGGGGCAAACGAACTCGAATCACTTCGTGTCACCTGCCGATATGATTGCCTAGAAGTTCTGCCCAAGCTCGTAAAATTTCGAGCGAAAAAATTTCACTTCGCATCCGACCATTTTGTTCGGCCTAGGGTTTCGTTCCTGGTTGTGAAAAAATGAAACGTCCCGAAAATTTACGAGGGTGCTCTGTGCATCGTGGCGATCATGTCCGCGGGTCTCGAAGTGTAATACGAGTCGTTTCGGCCGGGTTCGGGGCACTTGTTATTTTGACTAAATGTTATCGTTCGTTAAAGAAAAAGGGGGGGCAAACGAACTCGAATCACTTCGTGTCACCTGCCGATATGATTGCCTAGAAGTTCTGCACAAGCTCGTAAAATTTCGAGCGAAAAAATTTAACTTCGCATCCGACCATTTTGTTCGGCCTAGGGTTTCGGTCCTGGTTGTGAAAAAATGAAACGTCCCGAAAATTTACGATGGTGCTCTGTGCGTCGTGGCGATCATGTCGGCGGGTCTCGATGTGTAATTCGAGTCGTTTCGGCCGGGATCGGGGCACTTGTTATTTTCACAAAAAGTTATCGTTCGTTAAAGAAAAAGGGGGGGCAAACGAACTCGAATCACTTCGTGCCACCTGCCGATATGATTGCCTAGAAGTTCTGCACAAGCTCGTAAAATTTCGAGCGAAAAAATTTCACTTCGCATCCGACCATTTTGTTCGGCCTAGGGTTTCGGTCGTGGTTGTGAAAAAATGAAACGTCCCGAACATTTACGAGGGTTCTCTGTGCATCGTGGCGATCATGTCGGCGGGTCTCGAAGTGTAATTCGAGTCGTTTCGGCCGGGATCGGGGCACTTGTTATTTTCACAAAAAGTTAACGTTCGTTAAAGAAAATGGGGGGGCAAACGAACTCGAATCACTTCGTGTCACCTGCCGATATGATTGCCTAGAAGTTCTGCAAAAGCTCGTAAAATTTCGAGCGAAAAAATTTCACTTCACATCCGACCATTTTGTTCGGCCTAGGGTTTCGGTCCTGGTTGTGAAAAAATGAAACGTCCCGAAAATTTACGAGGGTGCTCTGTGCATCGTGGCGATCATGTCGGCGGGTCTCGAAGTGTAATTCGAGTCGTTTCGGGCGGGATCTGGGCACTTGTTATCTTCACAAAAAGTTATCGTTCGTTAAAGAAAATGGGGGGGCCAACGAACTCGAATCACTTCGTGTCACCTTCCGATATGATTGCCTAGAAGTTCTGCTCAAGCTCGTAAAATTTCGAGCGAAAAAATTTAACTTCGCATCCGACCATTTTGTTCGGCCTAGGGTTTCGGTCCTGGTTGTGAAAAAATCAAACGTCCCGAAAATTTACGAGGGTGCTCTGTGCATCGTGGCGATCATGTCGGCGGGTCTCGAAGTGTGATACGAGTCGTTTCGGCCGGGTTCGGGGCACTTGTTATTTTGACTAAAAGTTATCGTTCGTTAAAGAAAATGGGGGGGCAAACGAACTCGAATCACTTCGTGTCACCTGCCGATATGATTGCCTAGAAGTTCTGCACAAGCTCGTAAAATTTCGAGCGAAAAAATTTAACTTCGCGTCCGACCATTTTGTTCGGCCTAGGGTTTCGGTCCTGGTTGTGAAAAAATGAAACGTCCCGAAAATTTACGAGGGTGCTCTGTGCGTCGTGGCGATCATGTCGGCGGGTCTCGAAGTGTAATTCGAGTAGTTTCGGCCGGGATCGGGGCACTTGTTATTTTCACAAAAAGTTATCGTTCGTTAAAGAAAAAGGGGGGGCAAACGAACTCGAATCACTTCGTGTCACCTGCCGATATGATTGCCTAGAAGTTCCGCACATGCTCGTAAAATTTCGAGCGAAAAAATTTCACTTCGCATCCGACCATTTTGTTCGGCCTAGGGTTTCGGTCCTGGTTGTGAAAAAATGAAACGTCCCGAAAATTTACGAGGGTGCTCTGTGCATCGTGGCGATCATGTCGGCGGGTCTCGAAGTGTAATTCGAGTCGTTCCGGCCGGGATCGGGGCACTTGTTATCTTCACAAAAAGTTATCGTTCGTTAAAGAAAATGGGGGGGCAAACGAACTCGAATCACTTCGTGTCACCTTCCGATATGATTGCCTTGAAGTTCTGCTCAAGCTCGTAAAATTTCGAGCGAAAAAATTTCACTTCGCATCCGACCATTTTGTTCGGCCTAGGGTTTCGGTCCTGGTTGTGAAAAAATGAAACGTCCCGAACATTTACGAGGGTTCTCTGTGCATCGTGGCGATCATGTCGGCGGGTCTCGAAGTGTAATTCGAGTCGTTTCGGCCGGGATCTGGGCACTTGTTATCTTCACAAAAAGTTATCGTTCGTTAAAGAAAATGGGGGGGCAAACGAACTCGAATCACTTCGTGTCACCTGCCGATATGATTGCCTAGAAGTTCCGCACAGGCTCGTAAAATTTCGAGCGAAAAAATTTAATTTCGCATCCGACCATTTTGTTCGGCCTAGGGTTTCGGTCCTGGTTGTGAAAAAATGAAACGTCCCGAAAATTTACGAGGGTGCTCTGTGCATCGTGGCGATCATGTCGGCGGGTCTCGAAGTGTAATACGAGTCGTTTCGGCCGGGTTCGGGGCACTTGTTATTTTGACTAAATGTTATCGTTCGTTAAAGAAAATGGGGGGGCAAACGAACTCGAATCACTTCGTGTCACCTGCCGATATGATTGCCTAGAAGTTCTGCCCAAGCTCGTAAAATTTCGAGCGAAAAAATTTCACTTCGCATCCGACCATTTTGTTCGGCCTAGGGTTTCGTTCCTGGTTGTGAAAAAATGAAACGTCCCGAAAATTTACGAGGGTGCTCTGTGCATCGTGGCGATCATGTCGGCGGGTCTCGAAGTGTAATACGAGTCGTTTCGGCCGGGTTCGGGGCACTTGTTATTTTGACTAAATGTTATCGTTCGTTAAAGAAAAAGGGGGGGCAAACGAACTCGAATCACTTCGTGTCACCTGCCGATATGATTGCCTAGAAGTTCTGCACAAGCTCGTAAAATTTCGAGCGAAAAAATTTAACTTCGCATCCGACCATTTTGTTCGGCCTAGGGTTTCGGTCCTGGTTGTGAAAAAATGAAACGTCCCGAAAATTTACGAGGGTGCTCTGTGCGTCGTGGCGATCATGTCGGCGGGTCTCGATGTGTAATTCGAGTCGTTTCGGCCGGGATCGGGGCACTTGTTATTTTCACAAAAAGTTATCGTTCGTTAAAGAAAAAGGGGGGGCAAACGAACTCGAATCACTTCGTGCCACCTGCCGATATGATTGCCTAGAAGTTCTGCACAAGCTCGTAAAATTTCGAGCGAAAAAATTTCACTTCGCATCCGACCATTTTGTTCGGCCTAGGGTTTCGGTCGTGGTTGTGAAAAAATGAAACGTCCCGAACATTTACGAGGGTTCTCTGTGCATCGTGGCGATCATGTCGGCGGGTCTCGAAGTGTAATTCGAGTCGTTTCGGCCGGGATCGGGGCACTTGTTATTTTCACAAAAAGTTAACGTTCGTTAAAGAAAATGGGGGGGCAAACGAACTCGAATCACTTCGTGTCACCTGCCGATATGATTGCCTAGAAGTTCTGCAAAAGCTCGTAAAATTTCGAGCGAAAAAATTTCACTTCACATCCGACCATTTTGTTCGGCCTAGGGTTTCGGTCCTGGTTGTGAAAAAATGAAACGTCCCGAAAATTTACGAGGGTGCTCTGTGCATCGTGGCGATCATGTCGGCGGGTCTCGAAGTGTAATTCGAGTCGTTTCGGCCGGGATCTGGGCACTTGTTATCTTCACAAAAAGTTATCGTTCGTTAAAGAAAATGGGGGGGCAAACGAACTCGAATCACTTCGTGTCACCTTCCGATATGATTGCCTAGAAGTTCTGCTCAAGCTCGTAAAATTTCGAGCGAAAAAATTTAACTTCGCATCCGACCATTTTGTTCGGCCTAGGGTTTCGGTCCTGGTTGTGAAAAAATCAAACGTCCCGAAAATTTACGAGGGTGCTCTGTGCATCGTGGCGATCATGTCGGCGGGTCTCGAAGTGTGATACGAGTCGTTTCGGCCGGGTTCGGGGCACTTGTTATTTTGACTAAAAGTTATCGTTCGTTAAAGAAAATGGGGGGGCAAACGAACTCGAATCACTTCGTGTCACCTGCCGATATGATTGCCTAGAAGTTCTGCACAAGCTCGTAAAATTTCGAGCGAAAAAATTTAACTTCGCGTCCGACCATTTTGTTCGGCCTAGGGTTTCGGTCCTGGTTGTGAAAAAATGAAACGTCCCGAAAATTTACGAGGGTGCTCTGTGCGTCGTGGCGATCATGTCGGCGGGTCTCGAAGTGTAATTCGAGTAGTTTCGGCCGGGATCGGGGCACTTGTTATTTTCACAAAAAGTTATCGTTCGTTAAAGAAAAAGGGGGGGCAAACGAACTCGAATCACTTCGTGTCACCTGCCGATATGATTGCCTAGAAGTTCCGCACATGCTCGTAAAATTTCGAGCGAAAAAATTTCACTTCGCATCCGACCATTTTGTTCGGCCTAGGGTTTCGGTCCTGGTTGTGAAAAAATGAAACGTCCCGAAAATTTACGAGGGTGCTCTGTGCATCGTGGCGATCATGTCGGCGGGTCTCGAAGTGTAATTCGAGTCGTTCCGGCCGGGATCGGGGCACTTGTTATCTTCACAAAAAGTTATCGTTCGTTAAAGAAAATGGGGGGGCAAACGAACTCGAATCACTTCGTGTCACCTGCCGACATGATTGCCTAGAAGTTCTGCACAAGCTCGTAAAATTTCGAGCGAAAAAATTTGACTTCGCATCCGACCATTTTGTTCGGCCTAGGGTTTCGGTCCTGGTTGTGAAAAAATGAAACGTCCCGAAAATTTACGAGGGTGCTCTGTGCATCGTGGCGATCATGTCGGCGGGTCTCGAAGTGTAATTCGAGTCGTTTCGGCCGGGATCTGGGCACTTGTTATCTTCACAAAAAGTTATCGTTCGTTAAAGAAAATGGGGGGGCAAACGAACTCGAATCACTTCGTGTCACCTTCCGATATGATTGCCTAGAAGTTCTGCTCAAGCTCGTAAAATTTCGAGCGAAAAAATTTCACTTCGCATCTGACCATTTTGTTCTGCCTAGGGTTTCGGTCCTGGTTGTGAAAAAATGAAACGTCCCGAACATTTACGAGGGTTCTCTGTGAATCGTGGCGATCTTGTCGGCGGGTCTCGAAGTGTAATTCGAGTCGTTTCGGCCGGGATCGGGGCACTTGTTATTTTCACAAAAAGTTATCGTTCGTTAAAGAAAATGGGGGGGCAAACGAACTCGAATCACTTCGTGTCACCTGCCGATATGATTGCCTAGAAGTTCTGCACAAGCTCGTAAAATTTCGAGCGAAAAAATTTAACTTCGCATCCGACCATTTTGTTCGGCCTAGGGTTTCGGTCCTGGTTGTGAAAAAATGAAATGTCCCGAAAATTTACGAGGGTGCTCTGTGCATCGTGGCGATCATGTCGGCGGGTCTCGAAGTGCAATACGAGTCGTTTCGGCCGGGTTCGGGGCACTTGTTATTTTGACTAAATGTTATCGTTCGTTAAAGAAAATGGGGGGGCAAACGACCTCGAATCACTTCGTGTCACCTGCCGATATGATTGCCTAGAAGTTCTGCACAAGCTCGTAAAATTTCGAGCGAAAAAATTTGACTTCGCATCCGACCATTTTGTTCGGCCTAGGGTTTCGGTCCTGGTTGTGAAAAAATGAAACGTCCCGAAAATTTACGAGGGTGCTCTGTGCATCGTGGCGATCATGTCGGCGGGTCTCGAAGTGTAATTCGAGTCGTTTCGGCCGGGATCTGGGCACTTGTTATCTTCACAAAAAGTTATCGTTCGTTAAAGAAAATGGGGGGGCAAACGAACTCGAATCACTTCGTGTCACCTTCCGATATGATTGCCTAGAAGTTCTGCTCAAGCTCGTAAAATTTCGAGCGAAAAAATTTCACTTCGCATCCGACCATTTTCTTCGGCCTAGGGTATCGGTCCTGGTTGTGAAAAAATGAAACGTCCCGAACATTTGCGAGGGTTCTCTGTGCATCGTGGCGATCATGTCGGCGGGTCTCGAAGTGTAATTCGAGTCGTTTCGGCCGGGATCGGGGCACTTGTTATTTTCACAAAAAGTTATCGTTCGTTAAAGAAAATGGGGGGGCAAACGAACTCGAATCACTTCGTGTCACCTGCCGATATGATTGCCTAGAAGTTCCGCACATGCTCGTAAAATTTCGAGCGAAAAAATTTAACTTCGCATCCGACCATTTTGTTCGGCCTAGGGTTTCGGTCCTGGTTGTGAAAAAATGAAACGTCCCGAAAATTTACGAGGGTGCTCTGTGCATCGTGGCGATCATGTCGGCGGGTCTCGAAGTGTAATACGAGTCGTTTCGGCCGGGTTCGGGGCACTTGTTATTTTGACTAAATGTTATCGTTCGTTAAAGAAAATGGGGGGGCAAACGAACTCGAATCACTTCGTGTCACCTGCCGATATGATTGCCTAGAAGTTCTGCACAAGCTCGTAAAATTTCGAGCGAAAAAATTTAACTTCGCATCCGACCATTTTGTTCGGCCTAGGGTTTCGGTCCTGGTTGTGAAAAAATGAAACGTCCCGAAAATTTACGAGGGTGCTCTGTGCGTCGTGGCGATCATGTCGGCGGGTCTCGAAGTGTAATTCGAGTCGTTTCGGCCGGGATCAGGGCACTTGTTATTTTCACAAAAAGTTATCGTTCGTTAAAGAAAAAGGGGGGGCAAACGAACTCGAATCACTTCGTGTCACCTGCCGATATGATTGCCTAGAAGTTCTGCACAAGCTCGTAAAATTTCGAGCGAAAAAATTTCACTTCGCATCCGACCATTTTGTTCGGCCTAGGGTTTCGGTCCTGGTTGTGAAAAAATGAAACGTCCCGAACATTTACGAGGGTTCTCTGTGCATCGTGGCGATCATGTCGGCGGGTCTCGAAGTGTAATTCGAGTCGTTTCGGCCGGGATCGGGGCACTTGTTATTTTCACAAAAAGTTATCGTTCGTTAAAGAAAATGGGGGGGCAAACGAACTCGAATCACTTCGTGTCACCTGCCGATATGATTGCCTAGAAGTTCTGCACAAGCTCGTAAAATTTCGAGCGAAAAAATTTCACTTCGCATCCGACCATTTTGTTCGGCCTAGGGTTTCGGTCCTGGTTGTGAAAAAATGAAACGTCCCGAACATTTACGAGGGTTCTCTGTGCATCGTGGCGATCATGTCGGCGGGTCTCGAAGTGTAATTCGAGTCGTTTCGGCCGGGATCGGGGCACTTGTTATTTTCACAAAAAGTTATCGTTCGTTAAAGAAAATGGGGGGGCAAACGAACTCGAATCACTTCGTGTCACCTGCCGATATGATTGCCTAGAAGTTCTGCACAAGCTCGTAAAATTTCGAGCGAAAAAATTTCACTTCGCATCCGACCATTTTGTTCGGCCTAGGGTTTCGGTCCTGGTTGTGAAAAAATGAAACGTCCCGAAAATTTAAGAGGGTGCTCTGTGCATCGTGGCGATCATGTCGGCGGGTCTCGAAGTGTAATACGAGTCGTTTCGGCCGGGTTCGGGGCACTTGTTATTTTGACTAAAAGTTATCGTTCGTTAAAGAAAATGGGGGGGCAAACGAACTCGAATCACTTCGGGTCACCTGCCGATATGATTGCCTAGAAGTTCTGCACAAGCTCGTAAAATTTCGAGCGAAAAAATTTAACTACGCATCCGACCATTTTGTTCGGCCTAGGGTTTCGGTCCTGGTTGTGAAAAAATGAAACGTCCCGAAAATTTACGAGGGTGCTCTGTGAATCGTGGCGATCATGTCGGCGGGTCTCGAAGTGTAATTCGAGTCGTTTCGGCCGGGATCGGGGCACTTGTTATTTTCACAAAAAGTTATCGTTCGTTAAAGAAAAAGGTGGGGCAAACGAACTCGAATCACTTCGTGTCACCTGCCGATATGATTGCCTAGAAGTTCTGCACAAGCTCGTAAAATTTCGAGCGAAAAAATTTAACTTCGCGTCCGACCATTTTGTTCGGCCTAGGGTTTCGGTCCTGGTTGTGAAAAAATGAAACGTCCCGAAAATTTACGAGGGTGCTCTGTGCGTCGTGGCGATCATGTCGGCGGGTCTCGAAGTGTAATTCGAGTAGTTTCGGCCGGGATCGGGGCACTTGTTATTTTCACAAAAAGTTATCGTTCGTTAAAGAAAAAGGGGGGGCAAACGAACTCGAATCACTTCGTGTCACCTGCCGATATGATTGCCTAGAAGTTCCGCACATGCTCGTAAAATTTCGAGCGAAAAAATTTCACTTCGCATCCGACCATTTTGTTCGGCCTAGGGTTTCGGTCCTGGTTGTGAAAAAATGAAACGTCCCGAAAATTTACGAGGGTGCTCTGTGCATCGTGGCGATCATGTCGGCGGGTCTCGAAGTGTAATTCGAGTCGTTCCGGCCGGGATCGGGGCACTTGTTATCTTCACAAAAAGTTATCGTTCGTTAAAGAAAATGGGGGGGCAAACGAACTCGAATCACTTCGTGTCACCTGCCGACATGATTGCCTAGAAGTTCTGCACAAGCTCGTAAAATTTCGAGCGAAAAAATTTGACTTCGCATCCGACCATTTTGTTCGGCCTAGGGTTTCGGTCCTGGTTGTGAAAAAATGAAACGTCCCGAAAATTTACGAGGGTGCTCTGTGCATCGTGGCGATCATGTCGGCGGGTCTCGAAGTGTAATTCGAGTCGTTTCGGCCGGGATCTGGGCACTTGTTATCTTCACAAAAAGTTATCGTTCGTTAAAGAAAATGGGGGGGCAAACGAACTCGAATCACTTCGTGTCACCTTCCGATATGATTGCCTAGAAGTTCTGCTCAAGCTCGTAAAATTTCGAGCGAAAAAATTTCACTTCGCATCTGACCATTTTGTTCTGCCTAGGGTTTCGGTCCTGGTTGTGAAAAAATGAAACGTCCCGAACATTTACAAGGGTTCTCTGTGAATCGTGGCGATCTTGTCGGCGGGTCTCGAAGTGTAATTCGAGTCGTTTCGGCCGGGATCGGGGCACTTGTTATTTTCACAAAAAGTTATCGTTCGTTAAAGAAAATGGGGGGGCAAACGAACTCGAATCACTTCGTGTCACCTGCCGATATGATTGCCTAGAAGTTCCGCACATGCTCGTAAAATTTCGAGCGAAAAAATTTCACTTCGCATCCGACCATTTTGTTCGGCCTAGGGTTTCGGTCCTGGTTGTGAAAAAATGAAACGTCCCGAAAATTTACGAGGGTGCTCTGTGCATCGTGGCGATCATGTCGGCGGGTCTCGAAGTGTAATTCGAGTCGTTTCGGCCGGGATCTGGGCACTTGTTATCTTCACAAAAAGTTATCGTTCGTTAAAGAAAATGGGGGGGCAAACGAACTCGAATCACTTCGTGTCACCTTCCGATATGATTGCCTAGAAGTTCTGCTCAAGCTCGTAAAATTTCGAGCGAAAAAATTTCACTTCGCATCCGACCATTTTCTTCGGCCTAGGGTATCGGTCCTGGTTGTGAAAAAATGAAACGTCCCGAACATTTGCGAGGGTTCTCTGTGCATCGTGGCGATCATGTCGGCGGGTCTCGAAGTGTAATTCGAGTCGTTTCGGCCGGGATCGGGGCACTTGTTATTTTCACAAAAAGTTATCGTTCGTTAAAGAAAATGGGGGGGCAAACGAACTCGAATCACTTCGTGTCACCTGCCGATATGATTGCCTAGAAGTTCCGCACATGCTCGTAAAATTTCGAGCGAAAAAATTTAACTTCGCATCCGACCATTTTGTTCGGCCTAGGGTTTCGGTCCTGGTTGTGAAAAAATGAAACGTCCCGAAAATTTACGAGGGTGCTCTGTGCATCGTGGCGATCATGTCGGCGGGTCTCGAAGTGTAATTCGAGTCGTTCCGGCCGGGATCGGGGCACTTGTTATCTTCACAAAAAGTTATCGTTCGTTAAAGAAAATGGGGGGGCAAACGAACTCGAATCACTTCGTGTCACCTGCCGACATGATTGCCTAGAAGTTCTGCACAAGCTCGTAAAATTTCGAGCGAAAAAATTTGACTTCGCATCCGACCATTTTGTTCGGCCTAGGGTTTCGGTCCTGGTTGTGAAAAAATGAAACGTCCCGAAAATTTACGAGGGTGCTCTGTGCATCGTGGCGATCATGTCGGCGGGTCTCGAAGTGTAATTCGAGTCGTTTCGGCCGGGATCTGGGCACTTGTTATCTTCACAAAAAGTTATCGTTCGTTAAAGAAAATGGGGGGGCAAACGAACTCGAATCACTTCGTGTCACCTTCCGATATGATTGCCTAGAAGTTCTGCTCAAGCTCGTAAAATTTCGAGCGAAAAAATTTCACTTCGCATCTGACCATTTTGTTCTGCCTAGGGTTTCGGTCCTGGTTGTGAAAAAATGAAACGTCCCGAACATTTACAAGGGTTCTCTGTGAATCGTGGCGATCTTGTCGGCGGGTCTCGAAGTGTAATTCGAGTCGTTTCGGCCGGGATCGGGGCACTTGTTATTTTCACAAAAAGTTATCGTTCGTTAAAGAAAATGGGGGGGCAAACGAACTCGAATCACTTCGTGTCACCTGCCGATATGATTGCCTAGAAGTTCCGCACATGCTCGTAAAATTTCGAGCGAAAAAATTTCACTTCGCATCCGACCATTTTGTTCGGCCTAGGGTTTCGGTCCTGGTTGTGAAAAAATGAAACGTCCCGAAAATTTACGAGGGTGCTCTGTGCATCGTGGCGATCATGTCGGCGGGTCTCGAAGTGTAATTCGAGTCGTTTCGGCCGGGATCTGGGCACTTGTTATCTTCACAAAAAGTTATCGTTCGTTAAAGAAAATGGGGGGGCAAACGAACTCGAATCACTTCGTGTCACCTTCCGATATGATTGCCTAGAAGTTCTGCTCAAGCTCGTAAAATTTCGAGCGAAAAAATTTCACTTCGCATCCGACCATTTTCTTCGGCCTAGGGTATCGGTCCTGGTTGTGAAAAAATGAAACGTCCCGAACATTTGCGAGAGTTCTCTGTGCATCGTGGCGATCATGTCGGCGGGTCTCGAAGTGTAATTCGAGTCGTTTCGGCCGGGATCGGGGCACTTGTTATTTTCACAAAAAGTTATCGTTCGTTAAAGAAAATGGGGGGGCAAACGAACTCGAATCACTTCGTGTCACCTTCCGATATGATTGCCTAGAAGTTCTGCTCAAGCTCGTAAAATTTCGAGCGAAAAAATTTCACTTCGCATCCGACCATTTTCTTCGGCCTAGGGTATCGGTCCTGGTTGTGAAAAAATGAAACGTCCCGAACATTTGCGAGGGTTCTCTGTGCATCGTGGCGATCATGTCGGCGGGTCTCGAAGTGTAATTCGAGTCGTTTCGGCCGGGATCGGGGCACTTGTTATTTTCACAAAAAGTTATCGTTCGTTAAAGAAAATGGGGGGGCAAACGAACTCGAATCACTTCGTGTCACCTGCCGATATGATTGCCTAGAAGTTCCGCACATGCTCGTAAAATTTCGAGCGAAAAAATTTAACTTCGCATCCGACCATTTTGTTCGGCCTAGGGTTTCGGTCCTGGTTGTGAAAAAATGAAACGTCCCGAAAATTTACGAGGGTGCTCTGTGCATCGTGGCGATCATGTCGGCGGGTCTCGAAGTGTAATACGAGTCGTTTCGGCCGGGTTCGGGGCACTTGTTATTTTGACTAAATGTTATCGTTCGTTAAAGAAAATGGGGGGGCAAACGAACTCGAATCACTTCGTGTCACCTGCCGATATGATTGCCTAGAAGTTCTGCACAAGCTCGTAAAATTTCGAGCGAAAAAATTTAACTTCGCATCCGACCATTTTGTTCGGCCTAGGGTTTCGGTCCTGGTTGTGAAAAAATGAAACGTCCCGAAAATTTACGAGGGTGCTCTGTGCGTCGTGGCGATCATGTCGGCGGGTCTCGAAGTGTAATTCGAGTCGTTTCGGCCGGGATCAGGGCACTTGTTATTTTCACAAAAAGTTATCGTTCGTTAAAGAAAAAGGGGGGGCAAACGAACTCGAATCACTTCGTGTCACCTGCCGATATGATTGCCTAGAAGTTCTGCACAAGCTCGTAAAATTTCGAGCGAAAAAATTTCACTTCGCATCCGACCATTTTGTTCGGCCTAGGGTTTCGGTCCTGGTTGTGAAAAAATGAAACGTCCCGAACATTTACGAGGGTTCTCTGTGCATCGTGGCGATCATGTCGGCGGGTCTCGAAGTGTAATTCGAGTCGTTTCGGCCGGGATCGGGGCACTTGTTATTTTCACAAAAAGTTATCGTTCGTTAAAGAAAATGGGGGGGCAAACGAACTCGAATCACTTCGTGTCACCTGCCGATATGATTGCCTAGAAGTTCTGCACAAGCTCGTAAAATTTCGAGCGAAAAAATTTCACTTCGCATCCGACCATTTTGTTCGGCCTAGGGTTTCGGTCCTGGTTGTGAAAAAATGAAACGTCCCGAACATTTACGAGGGTTCTCTGTGCATCGTGGCGATCATGTCGGCGGGTCTCGAAGTGTAATTCGAGTCGTTTCGGCCGGGATCGGGGCACTTGTTATTTTCGCAAAAAGTTATCGTTCGTTAAAGAAAAAGGTGGGGCAAACGAACTCGAATCACTTCGTGTCACCTGCCGATATGATTGCCTAGAAGTTCTGCACAAGCTCGTAAAATTTCGAGCGAAAAAATTTAACTTCGCGTCCGACCATTTTGTTCGGCCTAGGGTTTCGGTCCTGGTTGTGAAAAAATGAAACGTCCCGAAAATTTACGAGGGTGCTCTGTGCGTCGTGGCGATCATGTCGGCGGGTCTCGAAGTGTAATTCGAGTAGTTTCGGCCGGGATCGGGGCACTTGTTATTTTCACAAAAAGTTATCGTTCGTTAAAGAAAAAGGGGGGGCAAACGAACTCGAATCACTTCGTGTCACCTGCCGATATGATTGCCTAGAAGTTCCGCACATGCTCGTAAAATTTCGAGCGAAAAAATTTCACTTCGCATCCGACCATTTTGTTCGGCCTAGGGTTTCGGTCCTGGTTGTGAAAAAATGAAACGTCCCGAAAATTTACGAGGGTGCTCTGTGCATCGTGGCGATCATGTCGGCGGGTCTCGAAGTGTAATTCGAGTCGTTCCGGCCGGGATCGGGGCACTTGTTATCTTCACAAAAAGTTATCGTTCGTTAAAGAAAATGGGGGGGCAAACGAACTCGAATCACTTCGTGTCACCTGCCGACATGATTGCCTAGAAGTTCTGCACAAGCTCGTAAAATTTCGAGCGAAAAAATTTGACTTCGCATCCGACCATTTTGTTCGGCCTAGGGTTTCGGTCCTGGTTGTGAAAAAATGAAACGTCCCGAAAATTTACGAGGGTGCTCTGTGCATCGTGGCGATCATGTCGGCGGGTCTCGAAGTGTAATTCGAGTCGTTTCGGCCGGGATCTGGGCACTTGTTATCTTCACAAAAAGTTATCGTTCGTTAAAGAAAATGGGGGGGCAAACGAACTCGAATCACTTCGTGTCACCTTCCGATATGATTGCCTAGAAGTTCTGCTCAAGCTCGTAAAATTTCGAGCGAAAAAATTTCACTTCGCATCTGACCATTTTGTTCTGCCTAGGGTTTCGGTCCTGGTTGTGAAAAAATGAAACGTCCCGAACATTTACGAGGGTTCTCTGTGAATCGTGGCGATCTTGTCGGCGGGTCTCGAAGTGTAATTCGAGTCGTTTCGGCCGGGATCGGGGCACTTGTTATTTTCACAAAAAGTTATCGTTCGTTAAAGAAAATGGGGGGGCAAACGAACTCGAATCACTTCGTGTCACCAGCCGATATGATTGCCTAGAAGTTCTGCACAAGCTCGTAAAATTTCGAGCGAAAAAATTTAACTTCGCATCCGACCATTTTGTTCGGCCTAGGGTTTCGGTCCTGGTTGTGAAAAAATGAAATGTCCCGAAAATTTACGAGGGTGCTCTGTGCATCGTGGCGATCATGTCGGCGGGTCTCGAAGTGCAATACGAGTCGTTTCGGCCGGGTTCGGGGCACTTGTTATTTTGACTAAATGTTATCGTTCGTTAAAGAAAATGGGGGGGCAAACGACCTCGAATCACTTCGTGTCACCTGCCGATATGATTGCCTAGAAGTTCTGCACAAGCTCGTAAAATTTCGAGCGAAAAAATTTGACTTCGCATCCGACCATTTTGTTCGGCCTAGGGTTTCGGTCCTGGTTGTGAAAAAATGAAACGTCCCGAAAATTTACGAGGGTGCTCTGTGCATCGTGGCGATCATGTCGGCGGGTCTCGAAGTGTAATTCGAGTCGTTTCGGCCGGGATCTGGGCACTTGTTATCTTCACAAAAAGTTATCGTTCGTTAAAGAAAATGGGGGGGCAAACGAACTCGAATCACTTCGTGTCACCTTCCGATATGATTGCCTAGAAGTTCTGCTCAAGCTCGTAAAATTTCGAGCGAAAAAATTTCACTTCGCATCCGACCATTTTCTTCGGCCTAGGGTATCGGTCCTGGTTGTGAAAAAATGAAACGTCCCGAACATTTGCGAGAGTTCTCTGTGCATCGTGGCGATCATGTCGGCGGGTCTCGAAGTGTAATTCGAGTCGTTTCGGCCGGGATCGGGGCACTTGTTATTTTCACAAAAAGTTATCGTTCGTTAAAGAAAATGGGGGGGCAAACGAACTCGAATCACTTCGTGTCACCTGCCGATATGATTGCCTAGAAGTTCCGCACATGCTCGTAAAATTTCGAGCGAAAAAATTTAACTTCGCATCCGACCATTTTGTTCGGCCTAGGGTTTCGGTCCTGGTTGTGAAAAAATGAAACGTCCCGAAAATTTACGAGGGTGCTCTGTGCATCGTGGCGATCATGTCGGCGGGTCTCGAAGTGTAATACGAGTCGTTTCGGCCGGGTTCGGGGCACTTGTTATTTTGACTAAATGTTATCGTTCGTTAAAGAAAATGGGGGGGCAAACGAACTCGAATCACTTCGTGTCACCTGCCGATATGATTGCCTAGAAGTTCTGCACAAGCTCGTAAAATTTCGAGCGAAAAAATTTAACTTCGCATCCGACCATTTTGTTCGGCCTAGGGTTTCGGTCCTGGTTGTGAAAAAATGAAACGTCCCGAAAATTTACGAGGGTGCTCTGTGCGTCGTGGCGATCATGTCGGCGGGTCTCGAAGTGTAATTCGAGTCGTTTCGGCCGGGATCAGGGCACTTGTTATTTTCACAAAAAGTTATCGTTCGTTAAAGAAAAAGGGGGGGCAAACGAACTCGAATCACTTCGTGTCACCTGCCGATATGATTGCCTAGAAGTTCTGCACAAGCTCGTAAAATTTCGAGCGAAAAAATTTCACTTCGCATCCGACCATTTTGTTCGGCCTAGGGTTTCGGTCCTGGTTGTGAAAAAATGAAACGTCCCGAACATTTACGAGGGTTCTCTGTGCATCGTGGCGATCATGTCGGCGGGTCTCGAAGTGTAATTCGAGTCGTTTCGGCCGGGATCGGGGCACTTGTTATTTTCACAAAAAGTTATCGTTCGTTAAAGAAAATGGGGGGGCAAACGAACTCGAATCACTTCGTGTCACCTGCCGATATGATTGCCTAGAAGTTCTGCACAAGCTCGTAAAATTTCGAGCGAAAAAATTTCACTTCGCATCCGACCATTTTGTTCGGCCTAGGGTTTCGGTCCTGGTTGTGAAAAAATGAAACGTCCCGAAAATTTAAGAGGGTGCTCTGTGCATCGTGGCGATCATGTCGGCGGGTCTCGAAGTGTAATACGAGTCGTTTCGGCCGGGTTCGGGGCACTTGTTATTTTGACTAAAAGTTATCGTTCGTTAAAGAAAATGGGGGGGCAAACGAACTCGAATCACTTCGGGTCACCTGCCGATATGATTGCCTAGAAGTTCTGCACAAGCTCGTAAAATTTCGAGCGAAAAAATTTAACTACGCATCCGACCATTTTGTTCGGCCTAGGGTTTCGGTCCTGGTTGTGAAAAAATGAAACGTCCCGAAAATTTACGAGGGTGCTCTGTGAATCGTGGCGATCATGTCGGCGGGTCTCGAAGTGTAATTCGAGTCGTTTCGGCCGGGATCGGGGCACTTGTTATTTTCACAAAAAGTTATCGTTCGTTAAAGAAAAAGGTGGGGCAAACGAACTCGAATCACTTCGTGTCACCTGCCGATATGATTGCCTAGAAGTTCCGCACATGCTCGTAAAATTTCGAGCGAAAAAATTTCACTTCGCATCCGACCATTTTGTTCGGCCTAGGGTTTCGGTCCTGGTTGTGAAAAAATGAAACGTCCCGAAAATTTACGAGGGTGCTCTGTGCATCGTGGCGATCATGTCGGCGGGTCTCGAAGTGTAATTCGAGTCGTTTCGGCCGGGATCGGGGCACTTGTTATCTTCACAAAAAGTTATCGTTCGTTAAAGAAAATGGGGGGGCAAACGAACTCGAATCACTTCGTGTCACCTGCCGATATGATTGCCTACAAGTTCTGCACAAGCTCGTAAAATTTCGAGCGAAAAAATTTCACTTCGCATCCGACCATTTTGTTCGGCCTAGGGTTTCGGTCCTGGTTGTGAAAAAATGAAACGTCCCGAAAATTTACGAGGGTGCTCTGTGCATCGTGGCGATCATGTCGGCGGGTCTCGAAGTGTAATTCGAGTCGTTTCGGCCGGGATCGGGGCACTTGTTATTTTCACAAAAAGTTATCGTTCGTTAAAGAAAATGGGGGGGCAAACGAACTCGAATCACTTCGTGTCACCTGCCGATATGATTGCCTAGAAGTTCCTCACATGCTCGTAAAATTTCGAGCGAAAAAATTTAACTTCGCATCCGACCATTTTGTTCGGCCTAGGGTTTCGGTCCTGGTTGTGAAAAATGAAACGTCCCGAAAATTTACGAGGGTGCTCTGTGCATCGTGGCGATCATGTCGGCGGGTCTCGAAGTGTAATTCGAGTCGTTTCGGCCGGGTTCGGGGCACTTGTTATTTTCACAAAAAGTTATCGTTCGTTAAAGAAAATGGGGGGGCAAACGAACTCGAATCACTTCGTGTCACCTGCCGATATGATTGCCTAGAGGTTCTGCACAAGCTCGTAAAATTTCGAGCGAAAAAATTTCACTTCGCATCCGACCATTTTGTTCGGCCTAGGGTTTCGGTCCTGGTTGTGAAAAAATGAAACGTCCCGAAAATTTACGAGGATGCTCTGTGCATCGTGGCGATCATGTCGGCGGGTCTCGAAGTTTAATACGAGTTGTTTCGGCCGGGTTCGGGGCACTTGTTATTTTGACTAAAAGTTATCGTTCGTTAAAGAAAATGGGGGGGCAAACGAACTCGAATCACTTCGTGTCACCTGCCGATATGATTGCCTAGAAGTTCCGCACATGCTCGTAAAATTTCGAGCGAAAAAATTTAATTTCGCATCCGACCATTTTGTTCGGCCTAGGGTTTCGGTCCTGGTTGTGAAAAAATGAAACGTCCCGAAAATTTACGAGGGTGCTCTGTGCATCGTGGCGATCATGTCGGCGGGTCTCGAAGTGTAATACGAGTCGTTTCGGCCGGGTTCGGGCCACTTGTTATTTTGACTAAATGTTATCGTTCGTTAAAGAAAATGGGGGGGCAAACGAACTCGAATCACTTCGTGTCACCTGCCGATATGATTGCCTAGAAGTTCTGCACAAGCTCGTAAAATTTCGAGCGAAAAAATTTGACTTCGCATCCGACCATTTTGTTCGGCCTAGGGTTTCGGTCCTGGTTGTGAAAAAATGAAACGTCCCGAAAATTTACGAGGGTGCTCTGTGAATCGTGGCGATCATGTCGGCGGGTCTCGAAGTGTAATTCGAGTCGTTTCGGCCGGGATCGGGGCACTTGTTATTTTCACAAAAAGTTATCGTTCGTTAAAGAAAATGGGGGGGCAAACGAACTCGAATCACTTCGTGTCACCTGCCGATATGATTGCCTAGATGTTCCGCACACGCTCGTAAAATTTCGAGCGAAAAAATTTCACTTCGCATCCGACCATTTTGTTCGGCCTAGGGTTTCGGTCCTGGTTGTGAAAAAATGAAACGTCCCGAAAATTTACGAGGGTGCTCTGTGCATCGTGGCGATCATGTCGGCGGGTCTCGAAGTGTAATTCGAGTCGTTTCGGCCTGGATCGGGGCACTTGTTATTTTCACAAAAAGTTATCGTTCGCTAAAGAAAAAGGGGGGCAAACGAACTCGAATCACTTCGTGTCACCTGCCGATATGATTGCCTAGAAGTTCCGCACATGCTCGTAAAATTTCGAGCGAAAAAATTTTACTTCGCATCCGACCATTTTGTTCGGCCTAGGGTTTCGGTCCTGGTTGTGAAAAAATGAAACGTATCGAAAATTTACGAGAATGCTCTGTGCATCGTGGCGATCATGTCGGCGGGTCTCGAAGTTTAATACGAGTTGTTTCGGCCGGGTTCGGGGCACTTGTTATTTTGACTAAAAGTTATCGTTCGTTAAAGAAAATGGGGGGGCAAACGAACTCGAATCACTTCGTGTCACCTGCCGATATGATTGCCTAGAAGTTCTGCACAAGCTCGTAAAATTTCGAGCGAAAAAATTTCACTTCGCATCCGACCATTTTGTTCGGCCTAGGGTTTCGGTCCTGGTTGTGAAAAAATGAAACGTCCCAAAAATTTACGAGGGTGCTCTGTGCATCGTGGCGATCATGTCGGCGGGTCTCGAAGTGTAATTCGAGTCGTTTCGGCCGGGTTCGGGGCACTTGTTATTTTCACAAAAAGTTATCGTTCGTTAAAGAAAATGGGGGGGCAAACGAACTCGAATCACTTCGTGTCACCTGCCGATATGGTTGCCTAGAAGTTCTGCACAAGCTCGTAAAATTTCGAGCGAAAAAATTTCACTTCGCATCCGACCATTTTGTTCAGCCTAGGGTTTCGGTCCTGGTTGTGAAAAAATGAAACGTCCCGAAAATTTACGAGGGTGCTCTGTGCATCGTGGCGATCATGTCGGCGGGTCTCGAAGTTTAATACGAGTTGTTTCGGCCGGGTTCGGGGCACTTGTTATTTTGACTAAAAGTTATCGTTCGTTAAAGAAAATGGGGGGGGCAAACGAACTCGAATCACTTCGTGTCACCTGCCGATATGATTGCCTAGAAGTTCCGCACGTGCTCGTAAAATTTCGAGCGAAAAAATTTCACTTCGCATCCGACCATTTTGTTCGGCCTAGGGTTTCGGTCCTGATTGTGAAAAAATACAACGTCGGCCGATTTGCCCGAAAATTTACGAGGGTGATCTGTGCATCGTGGCGATCATGTCGGCGGGGCTCGAAGTGTAATTCGAGTCGTTTCGGCCGGGATCGGGGCACTTGTTATTTTCACAAAAAGTTATCGTTCGTTAAAGAAAATGGGGGGGCAAACGAACTCGAATCACTTCGTGTCACCTGCCGATATGATTGCCTAGAAGTTCTGCACAAGCTCGTAAAATTTCGAGCGAAAAAATTTCACTTCGCATCCGACCATTTTGTTCGGCCTAGGGTTTCGGTCCTGGTTGTGAAAAAATGAAACGTCCCGAAAATTTACGAGGGTGCTCTGTGCATCGTGGCGATCATGTCGGCGGGTCTCGAAGTGTAATTCGAGTCGTTTCGGCCGGGTTCGGGGCACTTGTTATTTTGACTAAAAGTTATCGTTCGTTAAAGAAAATGGGGGGGCAAACGAACTCGAATCACTTCGTGTCACCTGCCTATATGATTGCCCAGAAGTTCTGCACAAGCTCGTAAAATTTCGTGCGAAAAAATTTCACTTCGCATCCGACCATTTTGTTCGGCCTAGGGTTTCGGTCCTGGTTGTGAAAAAATGAAACGTCCCGAAAATTTACGAGGGTGCTCTGTGCATCGTGGCGATCATGTCGGCGGGTCTCGAAGTGTAATTCGAGTCGTTTCGGCCGGGTTCGGGGCACTTGTTATTTTCACAAAAAGTTATCGTTCGTTAAAGAAAATGGGGGGGCAAACGAACTCGAATCACTTCGTGTCACCTGCCGATATGATTGCCTAGAGGTTCTGCACAAGCTCGTAAAATTTCGAGCGAAAAAATTTCACTTCGCATCCGACCATTTTGTTCGGCCTAGGGTTTCGGTCCTGGTTGTGAAAAAATGAAACGTCCCGAAAATTTACGAGGATGCTCTGTGCATCGTGGCGATCATGTCGGCGGGTCTCGAAGTTTAATACGAGTTGTTTCGGCCGGGTTCGGGGCACTTGTTATTTTGACTAAAAGTTATCGTTCGTTAAAGAAAATGGGGGGGCAAACGAACTCGAATCACTTCGTGTCACCTGCCGATATAATTGCCTAGAAGTTCCGCACGTGCTCCTAAAATTTCGAGCGAAAAAATTTCACTTCGCATCCGACCATTTTGTTCGGCCTAGGGTTTCGGTCCTGGTTGTGAAAAAATGAAACGTCCCGAAAATTTACGAGGATGCTCTGTGCATCGTGGCGATCATGTCGGCGGGTCTCGAAGTTTAATACGAGTTGTTTCGGCCGGGTTCAGGGCACTTGTTATTTTGACTAAAAGTTATCGTTCGTTAAAGAAAATGGGGGGGCAAACGAACTCGAATCACTTCGTGTCACCTGCCGATATGATCGCCTAGAAGTTCCGCACATGCTCGTAAAATTTCGAGCGAAAAAATTTAACTTCGCATCCGACCATTTTGTTCGGCCTAGGGTTTCGGTCCTGATTGTGAAAATATACAACGTCGTCTGATGTGCCCGAAAATTTACGAGGGTGCTCTGTGCATCGTGGCGATCATGTCGGCGGGTCTCGAAGTGTAATTCGAGTCGTTTCGGCCGGGATCGGGGCACTTGTTATTTTCACAAAAAGTTATCGTTCGTTAAAGAAAATGGGGGGGCAAACGAACTCGAATCACTTCGTATCACCTGCCGATATGATTGCCTAGAAGTTCTGCACAAGCTCGTAAAATTTCAAGCGAAAAAATTTCACTTCGCATCCGACCATTTTGTTCGGCCTAGGGTTTCGGTCCTGGTTGTGCAAAAATGAAACGTCCCGAAAATTTACGAGGGTGCTCTGTGCATCGTGGCGATCATGTCGGCGGGTCTCGAAGTGTAATTCGAGTCGTTTCGGCCGGGATCGGGGCACTTGTTATTTTCACAAAAAGTTATCGTTCGTTAAAGAAAAAGGGGGGGCAAACGAACTCGAATCACTTCGTGTCACCTGCCGATATGATTGCCTAGAAGTTCTGCACAAGCTCGTAAAATTTCGAGCGAAAAAATTTCACTTCGCATCCGACCATTTTGTTCGGCCTAGGGTTTCGGTCCTGGTTGTGAAAAAATGAAACGTCCCGAAAATTTACGAGGGTGCTCTGTGCATCGTGGCGATCATGTCGGCGGGTCTCGAAGTGTAATTCGAGTCGTTTCGGCCGGATTCGGGGCACTTGTTATTTTCACAAAAAGTTATCGTTCGTTAAAGAAAATGGGGGGGCAAACGAACTCGAATCACTTCGTGTCACCTGCCGATATGATTGCCTAGAAGTTCCGCTCATGCTCGTAAAATTTCGAGCGAAAAAATTTAACTTCGCATCCGACAATTTTGTTCGGCCTAGGGTTTCGGTCCTGATTGTGAAAAAATACAACGTGGTCTGATTTGCCCGAAAATTTACGAGGGTGCTCTGTGCATCGTGGCGATCATGTCGGCGGGTCTCGAAGTGTAATTCGAGTCGTTTCGGCCGGGATCGGGGCACTTGTTATTTTCACAAAAAGTTATCGTTCGTTAAAGAAAATGGGGGGGCAAACGAACTCGAATCACTTCGTGTCACCTGCCGATATGATTGCCTAGAAGTTCTGCACAAGCTCGTAAAATTTCGAGCGAAAAAATTTCACTTCGCATCCGACCATTTTGTTCGGCCTAGGGTTTCGGTCCTGGTTGTGAAAAAATGAAACGTCCCGAAAATTTACGAGGATGCTCTGTGCATCGTGGCGATCATGTCGGCGGGTCTCGAAGTTTAATACGAGTTGTTTCGGCCGGGTTCGGGGCACTTGTTATTTTGACTAAAAGTTATCGTTCGTTAAAGAAAATGGGGGGGCAAACGAACTCGAATCACTTCGTGTCACCTGCCGATATGATTGCCTAGAAGTTCCGCACGTGCTCGTAAAATTTCGAGCGAAAAAATTTCACTTCGCATCCGACCATTTTGTTCGGCCTAGGGTTTCGGTCCTGATTGTGAAAAAATACAACGTCGGCCGATTTGCCCGAAAATTTACGAGGGTGATCTGTGAATCGTGGCGATCATGTCGGCGGGGCTCGAAGTGTAATTCGAGTCGTTTCGGCCGGGATCGGGGCACTTGTTATTTTCACAAAAAGTTATCGTTCGTTAAAGAAAATGGGGGGGCAAACGAACTCGAATCACTTCGTGTCACCTACCGATATGATTGCCTAGAAGTTCTGCACAAGCTCGTAAAATTTCGAGCGAAAAAATTTCACTTCGCATCCGACCATTTTGTTCGGCCTAGGTTTCGGTCCTGGTTGTGAAAAAATGAAACGTCCCGAAAATTTACGAGGGTGCTCTGTGCATCGTGGCGATCATGTCGGCGGGTCTCGAAGTGTAATTCGAGTCGTTTCGGCCGGGTTCGGGGCACTTGTTATTTTGACTAAAAGTTATCGTTCGTTAAAGAAAATGGGGGGGCAAACGAACTCGAATCACTTCGTGTCACCTGCCGATATGATTGCCCAGAAGTTCTGCACAAGCTCGTAAAATTTCGAGCGAAAAAATTTCACTTCGCATCCGACCATTTTGTTCGGCCTAGGGTTTCGGTCCTGGTTGTGAAAAAATGAAACGTCCCGAAAATTTACGAGGGTGCTCTGTGCATCGTGGCGATCATGTCGGCGGGTCTCGAAGTGTAATTCGAGTCGTTTCGGCCGGGTTCGGGGCACTTGTTATTTTCACAAAAAGTTATCGTTCGTTAAAGAAAATGGGGGGGCAAACGAACTCGAATCACTTCGTGTCACCTGCCGATATGATCGCCTAGAAGTTCCGCACATGCTCGTAAAATTTCGAGCGAAAAAATTTAACTTCGCATCCGACCATTTTGTTCGGCCTAGGGTTTCGGTCCTGATTGTGAAAATATACAACGTCGTCTGATTTGCCCGAAAATTAACGAGGGTGCTCTGTGCATCGTGGCGATCATGTCGGCGGGTCTCGAAGTGTAATTCGAGTCGTTTCGGCCGGGATCGGGGCACTTGTTATTTTCACAAAAAGTTATCGTTCGTTAAAGAAAATGGGGGGGCAAACGAACTCGAATCACTTCGTATCACCTGCCGATATGATTGCCTAGAAGTTCTGCACAAGCTCGTAAAATTTCAAGCGAAAAAATTTCACTTCGCATCCGACCATTTTGTTCGGCCTAGGGTTTCGGTCCTGGTTGTGAAAAAATGAAACGTCCCGAAAATTTACGAGGGTGCTCTGTGCATCGTGGCGATCATGTCGGCGGGTCTCGAAGTGTAATTCGAGTCGTTTCGGCCGGATTCGGGGCACTTGTTATTTTCACAAAAAGTTATCGTTCGTTAAAGAAAATGGGGGGGCAAACGAACTCGAATCACTTCGTGTCACCTGCCGATATGATTGCCTAGAAGTTCCGCTCATGCTCGTAAAATTTCGAGCGAAAAAATTTAACTTCGCATCCGACAATTTTGTTCGGCCTAGGGTTTCGGTCCTGATTGTGAAAAAATACAACGTGGTCTGATTTGCCCGAAAATTTACGAGGGTGCTCTGTGCATCGTGGCGATCATGTCGGCGGGTCTCGAAGTGTAATTCGAGTCGTTTCGGCCGGGATCGGGGCACTTGTTATTTTCACAAAAAGTTATCGTTCGTTAAAGAAAAAGGGGGGGCAAACGAACTCGAATCACTTCGTGTCACCTGCCGATATGATTGCCTAGAAGTTCTGCACAAGCTCGTAAAATTTCGAGCGAAAAAATTTCACTTCGCATCCGACCATTTTGTTCGGCCTAGGGTTTCGGTCCTGGTTGTGAAAAAATGAAACGTCCCGAAAATTTACGAGGGTGCTCTGTGCATCGTGGCGATCATGTCGGCGGGTCTCGAAGTGTAATTCGAGTCGTTTCGGCCGGATTCGGGGCACTTGTTATTTTCACAAAAAGTTATCGTTCGTTAAAGAAAATGGGGGGGCAAACGAACTCGAATCACTTCGTGTCACCTGCCGATATGATTGCCTAGAAGTTCCGCTCATGCTCGTAAAATTTCGAGCGAAAAAATTTAACTTCGCATCCGACAATTTTGTTCGGCCTAGGATTTCGGTCCTGATTGTGAAAAAATACAACGTGGTCTGATTTGCCCGAAAATTTACGAGGGTGCTCTGTGCATCGTGGCGATCATGTCGGCGGGTCTCGAAGTGTAATTCGAGTCGTTTCGGCCGGGATCGGGGCACTTGTTATTTTCACAAAAAGTTATCGTTCGTTAAAGAAAATGGGGGGGCAAACGAACTCGAATCACTTCGTGTCACCTGGCGATATGATTGCCTAGAAGTTCCGCACATGCTCGTAAAATTTCGAGCGAAAAAATTTCCCTTCGCATCCGACCATTTTGTTCGGCCTAAGGTTTCGGTCCAAATTGTGAAAAAATACAACGTCGTCCGATTTGCCCGAAAATTTACGAGGGTGATCTGTGCATCGTGGCGATCATGTCGGCGGTGCTCGAAGTGTAATTCGAGTCGTTTCGGCCGGGATCGGGGCACTTGTTATTTTCACAAAAAGTTATCGTTCGTTAAAGAAAATGGGGGGGCAAACGAACTCGAATCACTTCGTGTCACCTGCCGATATGATTGCCTAGAAGTTCTGCACAAGCTCGTAAAATTTCGAGCGAAAAAATTTCACTTCGCATCCGACCATTTTGTTCGGCCTAGGGTTTCGGTCCTGGTTGTGAAAAAATGAAACGTCCCGAAAATTTACGAGGATGCTCTGTGCATCGTGGCGATCATGTCGGCGGGTCTCGAAGTTTAATACGAGTTGTTTCGGCCGGGTTCGGGGCACTTGTTATTTTGACTAAAAGTTATCGTTCGTTAAAGAAAATGGGGGGGCAAACGAACTCGAATCACTTCGTGTCACCTGGCGATATGATTGCCTAGAAGTTCCGCACATGCTCGTAAAATTTCGAGCGAAAAAATTTCACTTCGCATCCGACCATTTTGTTCGGCCTAAGGTTTCGGTCCAAATTGTGAAAAAATACAACGTCGTCCGATTTGCCCGAAAATTTACGAGGGTGATCTGTGCATCGTGGCGATCATGTCGGCGGTGCTCGAAGTGTAATTCGAGTCGTTTCGGCCGGGATCGGGGCACTTGTTATTTTCACAAAAAGTTATCGTTCGTTAAAGAAAATGGGGGGGCAAACGAACTCGAATCACTTCGTGTCACCTGCCGATATGATTGCCTAGAAGTTCTGCACAAGCTCGTAAAATTTCGAGCGAAAAAATTTCACTTCGCATCCGACCATTTTGTTCGGCCTAGGGTTTCGGTCCTGGTTGTGAAAAAATGAAACGTCCCGAAAATTTACGAGGGTGCTCTGTGCATCGTGGCGATCATGTCGGCGGGTCTCGAAGTGTAATTCGAGTCGTTTCGGCCGGGTTCGGGGCACTTGTTATTTTGACTAAAAGTTATCGTTCGTTAAAGAAAATGGGGGGGCAAACGAACTCGAATCACTTCGTGTCACCTGCCGATATGATTGCCTAGAAGTTCCGCACGTGCTCGTAAAATTTCGAGCGAAAAAATTTCACTTCGCATCCGACCATTTTGTTCGGCCTAGGGTTTCGGTCCTGATTGTGAAAAAATACAACGTCGGCCGATTTGCCCGAAAATTTACGAGGGTGATCTGTGAATCGTGGCGATCATGTCGGCGGGGCTCGAAGTGTAATTCGAGTCGTTTCGGCCGGGATCGGGGCACTTGTTATTTTCACAAAAAGTTATCGTTCGTTAAAGAAAATGGGGGGGCAAACGAACTCGAATCACTTCGTGTCACCTACCGATATGATTGCCTAGAAGTTCTGCACAAGCTCGTAAAATTTCGAGCGAAAAAATTTCACTTCGCATCCGACCATTTTGTTCGGCCTAGGTTTCGGTCCTGGTTGTGAAAAAATGAAACGTCCCGAAAATTTACGAGGGTGCTCTGTGCATCGTGGCGATCATGTCGGCGGGTCTCGAAGTGTAATTCGAGTCGTTTCGGCCGGGTTCGGGGCACTTGTTATTTTGACTAAAAGTTATCGTTCGTTAAAGAAAATGGGGGGGCAAACGAACTCGAATCACTTCGTGTCACCTGCCGATATGATTGCCCAGAAGTTCTGCACAAGCTCGTAAAATTTCGAGCGAAAAAATTTCACTTCGCATCCGACCATTTTGTTCGGCCTAGGGTTTCGGTCCTGGTTGTGAAAAAATGAAACGTCCCGAAAATTTACGAGGGTGCTCTGTGCATCGTGGCGATCATGTCGGGGGGTCTCGAAGTGTAATTCGAGTCGTTTCGGCCGGGTTCGGGGCACTTGTTATTTTCACAAAAAGTTATCGTTCGTTAAAGAAAATGGGGGGGCAAACGAACTCGAATCACTTCGTGTCACCTGCCGATATGATCGCCTAGAAGTTCCGCACATGCTCGTAAAATTTCGAGCGAAAAAATTTAACTTCGCATCCGACCATTTTGTTCGGCCTAGGGTTTCGGTCCTGATTGTGAAAATATACAACGTCGTCTGATTTGCCCGAAAATTTACGAGGGTGCTCTGTGCATCGTGGCGATCATGTCGGCGGGTCTCGAAGTGTAATTCGAGTCGTTTCGGCCGGGATCGGGGCACTTGTTATTTTCACAAAAAGTTATCGTTCGTTAAAGAAAATGGGGGGGCAAACGAACTCGAATCACTTCGTATCACCTGCCGATATGATTGCCTAGAAGTTCTGCACAAGCTCGTAAAATTTCAAGCGAAAAAATTTCACTTCGCATCCGACCATTTTGTTCGGCCTAGGGTTTCGGTCCTGGTTGTGAAAAAATGAAACGTCCCGAAAATTTACGAGGGTGCTCTGTGCATCGTGGCGATCATGTCGGCGGGTCTCGAAGTGTAATTCGAGTCGTTTCGGCCGGATTCGGGGCACTTGTTATTTTCACAAAAAGTTATCGTTCGTTAAAGAAAATGGGGGGGCAAACGAACTCGAATCACTTCGTGTCACCTGCCGATATGATTGCCTAGAAGTTCCGCTCATGCTCGTAAAATTTCGAGCGAAAAAATTTAACTTCGCATCCGACAATTTTGTTCGGCCTAGGGTTTCGGTCCTGATTGTGAAAAAATACAACGTGGTCTGATTTGCCCGAAAATTTACGAGGGTGCTCTGTGCATCGTGGCGATCATGTCGGCGGGTCTCGAAGTGTAATTCGAGTCGTTTCGGCCGGGATCGGGGCACTTGTTATTTTCACAAAAAGTTATCGTTCGTTAAAGAAAAAGGGGGGGCAAACGAACTCGAATCACTTCGTGTCACCTGCCGATATGATTGCCTAGAAGTTCTGCACAAGCTCGTAAAATTTCGAGCGAAAAAATTTCACTTCGCATCCGACCATTTTGTTCGGCCTAGGGTTTCGGTCCTGGTTGTGAAAAAATGAAACGTCCCGAAAATTTACGAGGGTGCTCTGTGCATCGTGGCGATCATGTCGGCGGGTCTCGAAGTGTAATTCGAGTCGTTTCGGCCGGATTCGGGGCACTTGTTATTTTCACAAAAAGTTATCGTTCGTTAAAGAAAATGGGGGGGCAAACGAACTCGAATCACTTCGTGTCACCTGCCGATATGATTGCCTAGAAGTTCCGCTCATGCTCGTAAAATTTCGAGCGAAAAAATTTAACTTCGCATCCGACAATTTTGTTCGGCCTAGGGTTTCGGTCCTGATTGTGAAAAAATACAACGTGGTCTGATTTGCCCGAAAATTTACGAGGGTGCTCTGTGCATCGTGGCGATCATGTCGGCGGGTCTCGAAGTGTAATTCGAGTCGTTTCGGCCGGGATCGGGGCACTTGTTATTTTCACAAAAAGTTATCGTTCGTTAAAGAAAATGGGGGGGCAAACGAACTCGAATCACTTCGTGTCACCTGGCGATATGATTGCCTAGAAGTTCCGCACATGCTCGTAAAATTTCGAGCGAAAAAATTTCACTTCGCATCCGACCATTTTGTTCGGCCTAAGGTTTCGGTCCAAATTGTGAAAAAATACAACGTCGTCCGATTTGCCCGAAAATTTACGAGGGTGATCTGTGCATCGTGGCGATCATGTCGGCGGTGCTCGAAGTGTAATTCGAGTCGTTTCGGCCGGGATCGGGGCACTTGTTATTTTCACAAAAAGTTATCGTTCGTTAAAGAAAATGGGGGGGCAAACGAACTCGAATCACTTCGTGTCACCTGCCGATATGATTGCCTAGAAGTTCTGCACAAGCTCGTAAAATTTCGAGCGAAAAAATTTCACTTCGCATCCGACCATTTTGTTCGGCCTAGGGTTTCGGTCCTGGTTGTGAAAAAATGAAACGTCCCGAAAATTTACGAGGATGCTCTGTGCATCGTGGCGATCATGTCGGCGGGTCTCGAAGTTTAATACGAGTTGTTTCGGCCGGGTTCGGGGCACTTGTTATTTTGACAAAAAGTTATCGTTCGTTAAAGAAAATGGGGGGGCAAACGAACTCGAATCACTTCGTGTCACCTGGCGATATGATTGCCTAGAAGTTCCGCACATGCTCGTAAAATTTCGAGCGAAAAAATTTCACTTCGCATCCGACCATTTTGTTCGGCCTAAGGTTTCGGTCCAAATTGTGAAAAAATACAACGTCGTCCGATTTGCCCGAAAATTTACGAGGGTGATCTGTGCATCGTGGCGATCATGTCGGCGGTGCTCGAAGTGTAATTCGAGTCGTTTCGGCCGGGATCGGGGCACTTGTTATTTTCACAAAAAGTTATCGTTCGTTAAAGAAAATGGGGGGGCAAACGAACTCGAATCACTTCGTGTCACCTGCCGATATGATTGCCTAGAAGTTCTGCACAAGCTCGTAAAATTTCGAGCGAAAAAATTTCACTTCGCATCCGACCATTTTGTTCGGCCTAGGGTTTCGGTCCTGGTTGTGAAAAAATGAAACGTCCCGAAAATTTACGAGGGTGCTCTGTGCATCGTGGCGATCATGTCGGCGGGTCTCGAAGTGTAATTCGAGTCGTTTCGGCCGGGTTCGGGGCACTTGTTATTTTGACTAAAAGTTATCGTTCGTTAAAGAAAATGGGGGGGCAAACGAACTCGAATCACTTCGTGTCACCTGCCGATATGATTGCCTAGAAGTTCCGCACGTGCTCGTAAAATTTCGAGCGAAAAAATTTCACTTCGCATCCGACCATTTTGTTCGGCCTAGGGTTTCGGTCCTGATTGTGAAAAAATACAACGTCGGCCGATTTGCCCGAAAATTTACGAGGGTGATCTGTGAATCGTGGCGATCATGTCGGCGGGGCTCGAAGTGTAATTCGAGTCGTTTCGGCCGGGATCGGGGCACTTGTTATTTTCACAAAAAGTTATCGTTCGTTAAAGAAAATGGGGGGGCAAACGAACTCGAATCACTTCGTGTCACCTACCGATATGATTGCCTAGAAGTTCTGCACAAGCTCGTAAAATTTCGAGCGAAAAAATTTCACTTCGCATCCGACCATTTTGTTCGGCCTAGGTTTCGGTCCTGGTTGTGAAAAAATGAAACGTCCCGAAAATTTACGAGGGTGCTCTGTGCATCGTGGCGATCATGTCGGCGGGTCTCGAAGTGTAATTCGAGTCGTTTCGGCCGGGTTCGGGGCACTTGTTATTTTGACTAAAAGTTATCGTTCGTTAAAGAAAATGGGGGGGCAAACGAACTCGAATCACTTCGTGTCACCTGCCGATATGATTGCCCAGAAGTTCTGCACAAGCTCGTAAAATTTCGAGCGAAAAAATTTCACTTCGCATCCGACCATTTTGTTCGGCCTAGGGTTTCGGTCCTGGTTGTGAAAAAATGAAACGTCCCGAAAATTTACGAGGGTGCTCTGTGCATCGTGGCGATCATGTCGGGGGGTCTCGAAGTGTAATTCGAGTCGTTTCGGCCGGGTTCGGGGCACTTGTTATTTTCACAAAAAGTTATCGTTCGTTAAAGAAAATGGGGGGGCAAACGAACTCGAATCACTTCGTGTCACCTGCCGATATGATCGCCTAGAAGTTCCGCACATGCTCGTAAAATTTCGAGCGAAAAAATTTAACTTCGCATCCGACCATTTTGTTCGGCCTAGGGTTTCGGTCCTGATTGTGAAAATATACAACGTCGTCTGATTTGCCCGAAAATTTACGAGGGTGCTCTGTGCATCGTGGCGATCATGTCGGCGGGTCTCGAAGTGTAATTCGAGTCGTTTCGGCCGGGATCGGGGCACTTGTTATTTTCACAAAAAGTTATCGTTCGTTAAAGAAAATGGGGGGGCAAACGAACTCGAATCACTTCGTATCACCTGCCGATATGATTGCCTAGAAGTTCTGCACAAGCTCGTAAAATTTCAAGCGAAAAAATTTCACTTCGCATCCGACCATTTTGTTCGGCCTAGGGTTTCGGTCCTGGTTGTGAAAAAATGAAACGTCCCGAAAATTTACGAGGGTGCTCTGTGCATCGTGGCGATCATGTCGGCGGGTCTCGAAGTGTAATTCGAGTCGTTTCGGCCGGATTCGGGGCACTTGTTATTTTCACAAAAAGTTATCGTTCGTTAAAGAAAATGGGGGGGCAAACGAACTCGAATCACTTCGTGTCACCTGCCGATATGATTGCCTAGAAGTTCCGCTCATGCTCGTAAAATTTCGAGCGAAAAAATTTAACTTCGCATCCGACAATTTTGTTCGGCCTAGGGTTTCGGTCCTGATTGTGAAAAAATACAACGTGGTCTGATTTGCCCGAAAATTTACGAGGGTGCTCTGTGCATCGTGGCGATCATGTCGGCGGGTCTCGAAGTGTAATTCGAGTCGTTTCGGCCGGGATCGGGGCACTTGTTATTTTCACAAAAAGTTATCGTTCGTTAAAGAAAATGGGGGGGCAAACGAACTCGAATCACTTCGTGTCACCTGCCGATATGATTGCCTAGAAGTTCTGCACAAGCTCGTAAAATTTCGAGCGAAAAAATTTCACTTCGCATCCGACCATTTTGTTCGGCCTAGGGTTTCGGTCCTGGTTGTGAAAAAATGAAACGTCCCGAAAATTTACGAGGGTGCTCTGTGCATCGTGGCGATCATGTCGGCGGGTCTCGAAGTGTAATTCGAGTCGTTTCGGCCGGGATCGGGGCACTTGTTATTTTCACAAAAAGTTATCGTTCGTTAAAGAAAATGGGGGGGCAAACGAACTCGAATCACTTCGTGTCACCTGCCGATATGATTGCCTAGAAGTTCCGCACATGCTCGTAAAATTTCGAGCGAAAAAAATTTCACTTCGCATCCGACCATTTTGTTCGGCCTAGGGCTTCGATCCTGGTTGTGAAAAAATGAAACGTCCCGAAAATTTACGAGGATGCTCTGTGCATCGTGGCGATCATGTCGGCGGGTCTCGAAGTGTAATTCGAGTCGTTTCGGCCGGGTTCGGGGCACTTGTTATTTTCACAAAAAGTTATCGTTCGTTAAAGAAAATGGGGGGGCAAACGAACTCGAATCACTTCGTGTCACCTGCCGATATGATTGCCTAGAAGTTCCGCACATGTTCGTAAAATTTCGAGCGAAAAAGTTTAACTTCGCATCCGACCATTTTGTTCGGCCTAGGGATTCGGTCCTGATTGTGAAAAAATACAACGTCGTCTGATTTGCCCGAAAATTTACGAGGGTGCTCTGTGCTTCGTGGCGATCATGTCGGCGGGTCTCGAAGTGTAATTCGAGTCGTTTCGGCCGGGTTCGGGGCACTTGTTATTTTCACAAAAAGTTATCGTTCGTTAAAGAAAATGGGGGGGCAAACGAACTCGAATCACTTCGTGTCACCTGGCGATATGATTGCCTAGAAGTTCCGCACATGCTCGTAAAATTTCGAGCGAAAAAATTTCACTTCGCATCCAACCATTTTGTTCGGCCTAAGGTTTCGGTCCAAATTGTGAAAAAATACAACGTCGTCCGATTTGCCCGAAAATTTACGAGGGTGATCTGTGCATCGTGGCGATCATGTCGGCGGTGCTCGAAGTGTAATTCGAGTCGTTTCGGCCGGGATCGGGGCACTTGTTATTTTCACAAAAAGTTATCGTTCGTTAAAGAAAATGGGGGGGCAAACGAACTCGAATCACTTCGTGTCACCTACCGATATGATTGCCTAGAAGTTCTGCACAAGCTCGTAAAATTTCGAGCGAAAAAATTTCACTTCGCATCCGACCATTTTGTTCGGCCTAGGGTTTCGGTCCTGGTTGTGAAAAAATGAAACGTCCCGAAAATTTACGAGGGTGCTCTGTGCATCGTGGCGATCATGTCGGCGGGTCTCGAAGTGTAATTCGAGTCGTTTCGGCCGGGTTCGGGGCACTTGTTATTTTGACTAAAAGTTATCGTTCGTTAAAGAAAATGGGGGGGCAAACGAACTCGAATCACTTCGTGTCACCTGCCGATATGATTGCCCAGAAGTTCTGCACAAGCTCGTAAAATTTCGAGCGAAAAAATTTCACTTCGCATCCGACCATTTTGTTCGGCCTAGGGTTTCGGTCCTGGTTGTGAAAAAATGAAACGTCCCGAAAATTTACGAGGGTGCTCTGTGCATCGTGGCGATCATGTCGGCGGGTCTCGAAGTGTAATTCGAGTCGTTTCGGCCGGGTTCGGGGCACTTGTTATTTTCACAAAAAGTTATCGTTCGTTAAAGAAAATGGGGGGGGCAAACGAACTCGAATCACTTCGTGTCACCTGCCGATATGATCGCCTAGAAGTTCCGCACATGCTCGTAAAATTTCGAGCGAAAAAATTAAACTTCGCATCCGACCATTTTGTTCGGCCTAGGGTTTCGGTCCTGATTGTGAAAAAATACAACGTCGTCTGATTTGCCCGAAAATTTACGAGGGTGCTCTGTGCATCGTGGCGATCATGTCGGCGGGTCTCGAAGTGTAATTCGAGTCATTTCGGCCGGGATCGGGGCACTTGTTATTTTCACAAAAAGTTATCGTTCGTTAAAGAAAATGGGGGGGCAAACGAACTCGAATCACTTCGTGTCACCTGCCGATATGATTGCCTAGAAGTTCTGCACAAGCTCGTAAAATTTCGAGCGAAAAAATTTCACTTCGCATCCGACCATTTTGTTCGGCCTAGGGTTTCGGTCCTGGTTGTGTAAAAATGAAACGTCCCGAAAATTTACGAGGGTGCTCTGTGCATCGTGGCGATCATGTCGGCGGGTCTCGAAGTGTAATTCTAGTCGTTTCGGCCGGGATCGGGGCACTTGTTATTTTCACAAAAAGTTATCGTTCGTTAAAGAAAAAGGGGGGGCAAACGAACTCGAATCACTTCGTGTCACCTGCCGATATGATTGCCTAGAAGTTCTGCACAAGCTCGTAAAATTTCGAGCGAAAAAATTTCACTTCGCATCCGACCATTTTGTTCGGCCTAGGGTTTCGGTCCTGGTTGTGAAAAAATGAAACGTCCCGAAAATTTACGAGGGTGCTCTGTGCATCGTGGCGATCATGTCGGCGGGTCTCGAAGTGTAATTCGAGTAGTTTCGGCCGGGATCGGGGCACTTGTTATTTTCACAAAAAGTTATCGTTCGTTAAAGAAAAAGGGGGGGCAAACGAACTCGAATCACTTCGTGTCACCTGCCGATATGATTGCCTAGAAGTTCCGCACATGCTCGTAAAATTTCGAGCGAAAAAATTTCACTTCGCATCCGACCATTTTGTTCGGCTTAGGGTTTCGGTCCTGGTTGTCAAAAAATGAAACGTCCCGAAAATTTACGAGGGTGTTCTGTGCATCGTGGCGATCATGTCGGCGGGTCTCGAAGTGTAATACGAGTCGTTTCGGCCGGGTTCGGGGCACTTGTTAGTTTGACTAAAAGTTATCGTTCGTTAAAGAAAATGGGGGGGCAAACGAACTCGAATCACTTCGTGTCACCTGCCGATATGATTGCCTAGAAGTTCTGCACAAGCTCGTAAAATTTCGAGCGAAAAAATTTCACTTCGCATCCGACCATTTTGTTCGGCCTAGGGTTTCGGTCCTGGTTGTGAAAAAATGAAACGTCCCGAAAATTTACGAGGGTGCTCTGTGCATCGTGGCGATCATGTCGGCGGGTCTCGAAGTGTAATTCGAGTCGTTTCGGCCGGGATCGGGGCACTTGTTATTTTCACAAAAAGGTATCGTTCGTTAAAGAAAATGGGGGGGCAAACGAACTCGAATCACTTCGAGTCACCTGCCGATATGATTGCCTAGAAGTTCTGCACAAGCTCGTAAAATTTCGAGCGAAAAAATTTCACTTCGCATCCGACCATTTTGTTCGGCCTAGGGTTTCGGTCCTGGTTGTGAAAAAATGAAACGTCCCGAAAATTTACGAGGGTGCTCTGTGCATCGTGGCGATCATGTCGGCGGGTCTCGAAGTGTAATTCGAGTCGTTTCGGCCGGGTTCGGGGCACTTGTTATTTTCACAAAAAGTTATCGTTCGTTAAAGAAAATGGGGGGGCAAACGAACTCGAATCACTTCGTGTCACCTGCCGATATGGTTGCCTTGAAGTTCCCACATGCTCGTAAAATTTCGAGCGAAAAAATTTCACTTCACATCCGACCATTTTGTTCGGCCTAAGGTTTCGGTCCTGATTGTGAAAAAATACAACGTCGTCCGATTTGCCCGAAAATTTACGAGGGTGATCTGTGCATCGTGGCGATCATGTCGACGGGGCTCGAAGTGTAAGTCGAGTCGTTTCGGCCGGGATCGGGGCACTTGTTATTTTCACAAAAAGTTATCGTTCGTTAAAGAAAATGGGGGGGCAAACGAACTCGAATCACTTCGTGTCACCTGCCGATATGATTGCCTAGAAGTTCTGCACAAGCTCGTAAAATTTCGAGCGAAAAAATTTCACTTCGCATCCGACCATTTTGTTCGGCCTAGGGTTTCGGTCCTGGTTGTGAAAAAATGAAACGTCCCGAAAATTTACGAGGGTGCTCTGTGCATCGTGGCGATCATGTCGGCGGGTCTCGAAGTGTAATTCGAGTCGTTTCGGCCTGGATCGGGGCACTTGTTATTTTCACAAAAAGTTATCGTTCGTTAAAGAAAAAGGGGGGGCAAACGAACTCGAATCACTTCGTGTCACCTGCCGATATGATTGCCTAGAAGTTCCGCACATGCTCGTAAAATTTCGAGTGAAAAAATTTAACTTCGCATCCGACCATTTTGTTCGGCCTAGGGTTTCGGTCCTGATTGTGAAAAAATACAACGTCGTCTGATTTGCCCGAAAATTTACGAGCGTGCTCTGTGCATCGTGGCGATCATGTCGGCGGGTCTCGAAGTGTAATACGAGTCGTTTCGGCCGGGTTCGGGGCACTTATTATTTTGACTAAAAGTTATCGTTCGTTAAAGAAAATGGGGGGGCAAACGAATTCGAATCACTTCGTGTCACCTGCCGATATGATTGCCTAGAAGTTCCGCACATGCTGGTAAAATTTCGAGCGAAAAATTTAACTTCGCATCCGACCATTTTGTTCGGCCTAGGGTTTCGTTCCTGATTGTGAAAAAATACAACGTCGTCTGATTTGCCCGAAAATTTACGAGGGTGCTCTGTGCATCGTGGCGATCATCTCGGCGGGTCTCGAAGTGTAATTCGAGTCGTTTCGGCCGGGATCGGGGCACTTGTTATTTTCACAAAAAGTTATCGTTCGTTAAAGAAAATGGGGGGGCAAACGAACTCGAATCACTTCGTGTCACCTGCCGAGATGATTGCCTAGAAGTTCTGCACAAGCTCGTAAAATTTCGAGCGAAAAAATTTCACTTCGCATCCGACCATTTTGTTCGGCCTAGGGTTTCGGTCCTGGTTGTGAAAAAATGAAACGTCCCGAAAATTTACGAGGGTACTCTGTGCATCGTGGCGATCATGTCGGCGGGTCTCGAAGTGTAATTCGAGTCGTTTCGGCCTGGATCGGGGCACTTGTTATTTTCACAAAAAGTTATCGTTCGTTAAAGAAAAAGGGGGGGCAAACGAACTCGAATCACTTCGTGTCACCTGCCGATATGATTGCCTAGAAGTTCCGCACATGCTCGTAAAATTTCGAGCGAAAAAATTTAACTTCGCATCCGACCATTTTGTTCGGCCTAGGGTTTCGGTCCTGATTGTGAAAAAATACAACGTCGTCTGATTTGCCCGAAAATTTACGAGCGTGCTCTGTGCATCGTGGCGATCATGTCGGTGGGTCTCGAAGTGTAATACGAGTCGTTTCGGCCGGGTTCGGGGCACTTATTATTTTGACTAAAAGTTATCGTTCGTTAAAGAAAATGGGGGGGCAAACGAATTCGAATCACTTCGTGTCACCTGCCGATATGATTGCCTAGAAGTTCCGCACATGCTGGTAAAATTTCGAGCGAAAAATTTAACTTCGCATCCGACCATTTTGTTCGGCCTAGGGTTTCGTTCCTGATTGTGAAAAAATACAACGTCGTCCGATTTGCCTGAAAATTTACGAGGGTGATCTGTGCATCGTGGCGATCATGTCGGCGGGTCTCGAAGTGTAATTCGAGTCGTTTCGGCCGGGATCGGGGCACTTGTTATTTTCACAAAAAGTTATCGTTCGTTAAAGAAAAAGGGGGGGCAAACGAACTCCAATCACTTCGTGTCACCTGCCGAGATGATTGCCTAGAAGTTCTGCACAAGCTCGTAAAATTTCGAGCGAAAAAATTTCACTTCGCATCCGACCATTTTGTTCGGCCTAGGGTTTCGGTCCTGGTTGTGAAAAAATGAAACGTCCCAAAAATTTACGAGGGTGCTCTGTGCATCGTGGCGATCATGTCGGCGGGTCTCGAAGTGTAATTCGAGTCGTTTCGGCCTGGATCGGGGCACTTGTTATTTTCACAAAAAGTTTTCGTTCGTTAAAGAAAAAGGGGGGGCAAACGAACTCGAATCACTTCGTGTCACCTGCCGATATGATTGCCTAGAAGTTCCGCACATGCTCGTAAAATTTCGAGCGAAAAAATTTCACTTCGCATCCGACCATTTTGTTCGGCCTAGGGTTTCGGTCCTGATTGTGAAAAAATACAACGTCGTCCGATTTGCCTGAAAATTTACGAGGGTGATCTGTGCATCGTGGCGATCATGTCGGCGGTGCTCGAAGTGTAATTCGAGTCGTTTCGGCCGGGATCGGGGCACTTGTTATTTTCACAAAAAGTTATCGTTCGTTAAAGAAAAAGGGGGGGCAAACGAACTCGAATCACTTCGTGTCACCTGCCGATATGATTGCCTAGAAGTTCTGCACAAGCTCATAAAATTTCGAGCGAAAAAATTTTACTCCGCATCCGACCATTTTGTTCGGCCTAGGGTTTCGGTCCTGGTTGTGAAAAAATGAAACGTCCCAAAAATTTACGAGGGTGCTCTGTGCATCGTGGCGATCATGTCGGCGGGTCTCGAAGTGTAATTCGAGTCGTTTCGGCCGGGATCGGGGCACTTGTTATTTTCACAAAAACTTATCGTTCGTTAAAGAAAAAGGGGGGGCAAACGAACTCGAATCACTTCGTGTCACCTGCCGATATGATTGCCTAGAAGTTCTGCACAAGCTCATAAAATTTCGAGCGAAAAAATTTCACTTCGCATCCGACCATTTTGTTCGGCCTAGGGTTTCGGTCCTGGTTGTGAAAAAATGAAACGTCCCAAAAATTTACGAGAGTGCTCTGTGCATCGTGGCGATCATGTCGGCGGGTCTCGAAGTGTAATTCGAGTCGTTTCGGCCGGGATCGGGGCACTTGTTATTTTCCCAAAAAGTTATCGTTCGTTAAAGAAAAAGGGGGGGCAAACGAACTCGAATCACTTCGTGTCACCTGCCGATATGATTGCCTAGAAGTTCCGCACATGCTCGTAAAATTTCGAGCGAAAAAATTTCATTTCGCATCCGACCATTTTGTTCGGCCTAGGGTTTCGGTCCTGATTGTGAAAAAATACAACGTCGTCCGATTTGCCTGAAAATTTACGAGGGTGATCTGTGCATCGTGGCGATCGTGTCGACGGTGCTCGAAGTGTAATTCGAGTCGTTTCGGCCGGGATCGGGGCACTTGTTATTTTCACAAAAAGTTATCGTTCGTTAAAGAAAATGGGGGGGCAAACGAACTCGAATCACTTCGTGTCACCTGCCGATATGATTGCCTAGAAGTTCTGCACAAGCTCATAAAATTTCGAGCGAAAAAATTTCACTTCGCATCCGACCATTTTGTTCGGCGTAGGGTTTCGGTCCTGGTTGTGAAAAAATGAAACGTCCCAAAAATTTACGAGGGTGCTCTGTGCATCGTGGCGATCATGTCGGCGGGTCTCGAAGTGTAATTCGAGTCGTTTCGGCCGGGATCGGGGCACTTGTTATTTTCACAAAAAGTTATCGTTCGTTAAAGAAAAAGGGGGGCCAAACGAACTCGAATCACTTCGTGTCACCTGCCGATATGATTGCCTAGAAGTTCCGCACATGCTCGTAAAATTTCGAGCGAAAAAAGTTCACTTCGCATCCGACCATTTTGTTCGGCCTAGGGTTTCGGTCCTGATTGTGAAAAAATACAACGTCGTCCGATTTGCCTGAAAATTTACGAGGGTGATCTGTGCATCGTGGCGATCATGTCGACGGTGCTCGATGTGTAATTCGAGTCGTTTCGGCCGGGATCGGGGCACTTGTTATTTTCACAAAAAGTTATCGTTCGTTAAAGAAAATGGGGGGGCAAACGAACTCGAATCACTTCGTGTCACCTGCCGATATGATTGCCTAGAAGTTCTGCACAAGCTCATAAAATTTCGAGCGAAAAAATTTCACTTCGCATCCGACCATTTTGTTCGGCCTAGGGTTTCGGTCCTGGTTGTGAAAAAATGAAACGTCCCAAAAATTTACGAGGGTGCTCTGTGCATCGTGGCGATCATGTCGGCGGGTCTCGAAGTGTAATTCGAGTCGTTTCGGCCGGGATCGGGGCACTTGTTATTTTCACAAAAAGTTATCGTTCGTTAAAGAAAATGGGGGGGCAAACGAACTCGAATCACTTCGTGTTACCTTCCGATATGATTGCCTAGAAGTTCTGCTCAAGCTCGTAAAATTTCGAGCGAAAAAATTTCACTTCGCATCCGACCATTTTGTTCTGCCTAGGGTTTCGGTCCTGGTTGTGAAAAAATGAAACGTCCCAAAAATTTACGAGGGTGCTCTGTGCATCGTGGCGATCATGTCGGCGGGTCTCGAAGTGTAATTCGAGTCGTTTCGGCCGGGATCGGGGCACTTGTTATTTTCACAAAAAGTTATCGTTCGTTAAAGAAAATGGGGGGGCAAACGAACTCGAATCACTTCGTGTCACCTGCCGATATGATTGCCTAGAAGTTCCGCACATGCTCGTAAAATTTCGAACGAAAAAATTTCACTTCGCATCCGACCATTTTGTTCGGCGTAGGGTTTCGGTCCTGGTTGTCAAAAAATGAAACGTCCCGAAAATTTACGAGGGTGTTCTGTGCATCGTGGCGATCATGTCGGCGGGTCTCGAAGTGTAATACGAGTCGTTTCGGCCGGGTTCGGGGCACTTATTATTTTGACTAAAAGTTATCGTTCGTTAAAGAAAATGGGGGGGCAAACGAACTCGAATCACTTCGTGTCACCTGCCGATATGATTGCCTAGAAGTTCCGCACATGCTCGTAAAATTTCGAGCGAAAAAATTTAACTTCGCATCCGACCATTTTGTTCGTCCTAGGGTTTCGGTCCTGATTGTGAAAAAATACAACGTCGTCTGATTTGCCCGAAAATTTACGAGGGTGCTCTGTGCATCGTGGCGATCATGTCGGCGGGTCTCGAAGTGTAATACGAGTCGTTTCGGCCGGGTTCGGGGCACTTATTATTTTGACTAAAAGTTATCGTTCGTTAAAGAAAATGGGGGGGCAAACGAACTCGAATTACTTCGTGTCACCTGCCGATATGATTGCCTAGAAGTTCCGCACATGCTCGTAAAATTTCGAGCGAAAAATTTAACTTCGCATCCGAGCATTTTGTTCGGCCTAGGGTTTCGGTCCTGATTGTGAAAAAATACAACGTCGTCTGATTTGCCCGAAAATTTACGAGGGTGCTCTGTGCATTGTGGCGATCATCTCGGCGGGTCTCGAAGTGTAATTCGAGTCGTTTCGGCCGGGATCGGGGCACTTGTTATTTTCACAAAAAGTTATCGTTCGTTAAAGAAAATGGGGGGGCAAACGAACTCGAATCACTTCGTGTCACCTGCCGAGATGATTGCCTAGAAGTTCTGCACAAGCTCGTAAAATTTCGAGCGAAAAAATTTCACTTCGCATCCGACCATTTTGTTCGGCCTAGGGTTTCGGTCCTGGTTGTGAAAAAATGAAACGTCCCGAAAATTTCCGAGGGTGCTCTGTGCATCGTGGCGATGATGTCGGCGGGTCTCGAAGTGTAATTCGAGTCGTTTCGGCCGGGATCGGGGCACTTGTTATTTTCACAAAAAGTTATCGTTCGTTAAAGAAAAAGGGGGGGCAAAAGAACTCGAATCACTTCGTGTCACCTGCCGATATGATTGCCTAGAAGTTCTGCACAAGCTCATAAAATTTCGAGCGAAAAAATTTCACTTCGCATCCGACCATTTTGTTCGGCCTAGGGTTTCGGTCCTGGTTGTGAAAAAATGAAACGTCCCAAAAATTTACGAGGGTGCTCTGTGCATCGTGGCGATCATGTCGGCGGGTCTCGAAGTGTAATTCGAGTCGTTTCGGCCGGGATCGGGGCACTTGTTATTTTCACAAAAAGTTATCGTTCGTTAAAGAAAATGGGGGGGCAAACGAACTCGAATCACTTCGTGTTACCTTCCGATATGATTGCCTAGAAGTTCTGCTCAAGCTCGTAAAATTTCGAGCGAAAAAATTTCACTTCGCATCCGACCATTTTGTTCTGCCTAGGGTTTCGGTCCTGGTTGTGAAAAAATGAAACGTCCCAAAAATTTACGAGGGTGCTCTGTGCATCGTGGCGATCATGTCGGCGGGTCTCGAAGTGTAATTCGAGTCGTTTCGGCCGGGATCGGGGCACTTGTTATTTTCACAAAAAGTTATCGTTCGTTAAAGAAAATGGGGGGGCAAACGAACTCGAATCACTTCGTGTCACCTGCCGATATGATTGCCTAGAAGTTCCGCACATGCTCGTAAAATTTCGAGCGAACAAATTTCACTTCGCATCCGACCATTTTGTTCGGCCTAGGGTTTCGGTCCTGATTGTGAAAAAATACAACGTCGTCCGATTTGCCTGAAAATTTACGAGGGTGATCTGTGCATCGTGGCGATCATGTCGACGGTGCTCGAAGTGTAATTCGAGTCGTTTCGGCCGGGATCGGGGCACCTGTTATTTTCACAAAAAGTTATCGTTCGTTAAAGAAAATGGGGGGGCAAACGAACTCGAATCACTTCGTGTCACCTGCCGATATGATTGCCTAGAAGTTCTGCACAAGCTCATAAAATTTCGAGCGAAAAAATTTCACTTCGCATCCGACCATTTTGTTCGGCCTATGGTTTCGGTCCTGGTTGTGAAAAAATGAAACGTCCCAAAAATTTACGAGGGTGCTCTGTGCATCGTGGCGATCATGTCGGCGGGTCTCGAAGTGTAATTCGAGTCGTTTCGGCCGGGATCGGGGCACTTGTTATTTTCACAAAAAGTTATCGTTCGTTAAAGAAAATTGGGGGGCAAACGAACTCGAATCACTTCGTGTCACCTGCCGATACGATTGCCTAGAAGTTCCGCACATGCTCGTAAAATTTCGAGCGAAAAAATTTCACTTCGCATCCGACCATTTTGTTCGGCCTAGGGTTTCGGTCCTGATTGTGAAAAAATACAACGTCGTCCGATTTGCCCGAAAATTTACGAGGGTGATCTGTGCATCGTGGCGATCATGTCGGCGGTGCTCGAAGTGTAATTCGAGTCGTTTCGGCCGGGATCGGGGCACTTGTTATTTTCACAAAAAGTTATCGTTCGTTAAAGAAAATGGGGGGGCAAACGAACTCGAATCACTTCGTGTCACCTGCCGATATGATTGCCTAGAAGTTCTGCACAAGCTCGTAAAATTTCGAGCGAAAAAATTTCACTTCGCATCCGACCATTTTGTTCGGCCTAGGGTTTCGGTCCTGGTTGTGAAAAAATGAAACGTCCCGAAAATTTACGAGGGTGCTCTGTGCTTCGTGGCGATCATGTCGGCGGGTCTCGAAGTGTAATTCGAGTAGTTTCGGCCGGGATCGGGGCACTTGTTATTTTCACAAAAAGTTATCGTTCGTTAAAGAAAAAGGGGGGGCAAACGAACTCGAATCACTTCATGTCACCTGCCGATATGATTGCCTAGAAGTTCCGCACATGCTCGTAAAATTTCGAGCGAAAAAATTTCACTTCGCATCCGACCATTTTGTTCGGCCTATGGTTTCGGTCCTGGTTGTCAAAAAATGAAACGTCCCGAAAATTTACGAGGGTGTTCTGTGCATCGTGGCGATCATGTCGGCGGGTCTCGAAGTGTAATACGAGTCGTTTCGGCCGGGTTCGGGGCACTTATTATTTTGACTAAAAGTTATCGTTCGTTAAAGAAAATGGGGGGGCAAACGAACTCGAATCACTTCGTGTCACCTGCCGATATGATTGCCTAGAAGTTCCGCACATGCTCGTAAAATTTCGAGCGAAAAATTTAACTTCGCATCCGACGATTTTGTTCGGCCTAGGGTTTCGGTCCTGATTGTGAAAAAATACAACGTCGTCTGATTTGCCCGAAAATTTACGAGGGTGCTCTGTGCATCGTGGCGATCATGTCGGCGGGTCTCGAAGTGTAATTCGAGTCGTTTCGGCCGGGATCGGGGCACTTGTTATTTTCACTAAAAGTTATCGTTCGTTAAAGAAAATGGGGGGGCAAACGAACTCGAATCACTTCGTGTCACCTGCCGATATGATTGCCTAAAAGTTCTGCACAAGCTCGTAAAATTTCGACCGAAAAAATTTCACTTCGCATCCGACCATTTTGTTCGGCCTCGGGTTTCGGTCCTGGTTGTGAAAAAATGAAACGTCCCGAAAATTTACGAGGGTGCTCTGTGCATCGTGGCGATTATGTCGGCGGGTCTCGAAGTGTAATTCGAGTCGTTTCGGTCGGGATCGGGGCACTTGTTATTTTCACAAAAAGTTATCGTTCGTTAAAGAAAATTGGGGGGCAAACGAACTCGAATCACTTCGTGTCACCTGCCGATACGATTGCCTAGAAGTTCCGCACATGCTCGTAAAATTTCGAGCGAAAAAATTTCACTTCGCATCCGACCATTTTGTTCGGCCTAGGGTTTCGGTCCTGGTTGTGAAAAAATGAAACGTCCCGAACATTTACGAGGGTGCTCTGTGCATCGTGGCGATCATGTCGGCGGGTCTCGAAGTGTAATTCGAGTCGTTTCGGCCGGGATCGGGGCACTTGTTATTTTCACTAAAAGTTATCGTTCGTTAAAGAAAATGGGGGGACAAACGAACTCGAATCACTTCGTGTCACCTGCCGATATGATTGCCTAAAAGTTCTGCACAAGCTCGTAAAATTTCGACCGAAAAAATTTCACTTCGCATCCGACCATTTTGTTCGGCCTCGGGTTTCGGTCCTGGTTGTGAAAAAATGAAACGTCCCGAAAATTGACGAGGGTGCTCTGCGCATCGTGGCGATCATGTCGGCGGGTCTCGAAGTGTAATACGAGTCGTTTCGGCCGGGTTCGGGGCACTTGTTATTTTGACTAAAAGTTATCGTTCGTTAAAGAAAATGGGGGGGCAAACGAACTCGAATCACTTCGTGTCACCTGCCGATATGATTGCCTAGATGTTCCGCACATGCTCGTAAAATTTCGAGCGAAAAAATTTCACTTCGCATCCGACCATTTTGTTCGGCCTAGGGTTTCGGTCCTGATTGTGAAAAAATACAACGTCGTCCGATTTGCCCGAAAATTTACGAGGGTGATCTGTGCATCGTGGCGATCATGTCGGCGGTGCTCGAAGTGTAATTCGAGTCGTTTCGGCCGGGATCGGGGCACTTGTTATTTTGACTAAAAGTTATCGTTCGTTAAAGAAAATGGGGGGGCAAACGAACTCGAATCACTTTGTGTCACCTGCCGATATGATTGCCTAGAAGTTCTGCACAAGCTCGTAAAATTTCGAGCGAAAAAATTTCACTTCGCATCCGATCATTTTGTTCGGCCTAGGGTTTCGGTCCTGGTTGTGAAAAAATGAAACGTCCCGAACATTTACGAGGGTGCTCTGTGCATCGTGGCGATCATGTCGACGGGTCTCGAAGTGTAATTCGAGTCGTTTCGGCCGGGATCGGGGCACTTGTTATTTTCACAAAAAGTTATCGTTCGTTAAAGAAAATGGGGGGGCAAACGAACTCGAATCACTTCGTGTCACCTGCCGATATGATTGCCTAAAAGTTCTGCACAAGCTCGTAAAATTTCGACCGAAAAAATTTCACTTCGCATCCGACCATTTTGTTCGGCCTCGGGTTTCGGTCCTGGTTGTGAAAAAATGAAACGTCCCGAAAATTGACGAGGGTGCTCTGCGCATCGTCGCGATCATGTCGGCGGGTCTCGAAGTGTAATACGAGTCGTTTCGGCCGGGTTCGGGGCACTTGTTATTTTGACTAAAAGTTATCGTTCGTTAAAGAAAATGGGGGGGCAAACGAACTCGAATCACTTCGTGTCACCTGCCGATATGATTGCCTAGATGTTCCGCACATGCTCGTAAAATTTCGAGTGAAAAAATTTCACTTCGCATCCGACCATTTTGTTCGGCCTAGGGTTTCGGTCCTGATTGTGAAAAAATACAACGTCGTCCGATTTGCCCGAAAATTTACGAGGGTGATCTGTGCATCGTGGCGATCATGTCGGCGGTGCTCGAAGTGTAATTCGAGTCGTTTCGGCCGGGATCGGGGCACTTGTTATTTTGACTAAAAGTTATCGTTCGTTAAAGAAAATGGGGGGGCAAACGAACTCGAATCACTTTGTGTCACCTGCCGATATGATTGCCTAGAAGTTCTGCACAAGCTCGTAAAATTTCGAGCGAAAAAATTTCACTTCGCATCCGATCATTTTGTTCGGCCTAGGGTTTCGGTCCTGGTTGTGAAAAAATGAAAAGTCCCGAAAATTTACGAGGGTGCTCTGTGCATCGTGGCGATTATGTCGGCGGGTCTCGAAGTGTAATTCGAGTCGTTTCGGCCGGGATCGGGGCACTTGTTATTTTCACAAAAAGTTATCGTTCGTTAAAGAAAATGGGGGGGCAAACGAACTCGAATCACTTCGTGTCACCTGCCGATACGATTGCCTAGAAGTTCCGCACATGCTCGTAAAATTTCGAGCGAAAAAATTTCACTTCGCATCCGACCATTTTGTTCGGCCTAGGGTTTCGGTCCTGGTTGTGAAAAAATGAAACGTCCCAAAAATTGACGAGGGTGCTCTGCGCATCGTGGCGATCATGTCGGCGGGTCTCGAAGTGTAATACGAGTCGTTTCGGCCGGGTTCGGGGCACTTGTTATTTTGACTAAAAGTTATCGTTCGTTAAAGAAAATGGGGGGGCAAACGAACTCGAATCACTTCGTGTCACCTGCCGATATGATTGCCTAGAAGTTCTGCACAAGCTCGTAAAATTTCGAGCGAAAAAATTTGACTTCGCATCCGACCATTTTGTTCGGCCTAGGGTTTCGGTCCTGGTTGTGAAAAAATGAAACGTCCCGAACATTTACGAGGGTGCTCTGTGCATCGTGGCGATCATGTCGGCGGGTCTCGAAGTGTAATTCGAGTCGTTTCGGCCGGGATCGGGGCACTTGTTATTTTCACTAAAAGTTATCGTTCGTTAAAGAAAATGGGGGGGCAAACGAACTCGAATCACTTCGTGTCACCTGCCGATATGATTGCCTAAAAGTTCTGCACAAGCTCGTAAAATTTCGACCGAAAAAATTTCACTTCGCATCCGACCATTTTGTTCGGCCTCGGGTTTCGGTCCTGGTTGTGAAAAAATGAAACGTCCCGAAAATTGACGAGGGTGCTCTGCGCATCGTGGCGATCATGTCGGCGGGTCTCGAAGTGTAATACGAGTCGTTTCGGCCGGGTTCGGGGCACTTGTTATTTTGACTAAAAGTTATCGTTCGTTAAAGAAAATGGGGGGGCAAACGAACTCGAATCACTTCGTGTCACCTGCCGATATGATTGCCTAGATGTTCCGCACATGCTCGTAAAATTTCGAGCGAAAAAATTTCACTTCGCATCCGACCATTTTGTTCGGCCTAGGGTTTCGGTCCTGATTGTGAAAAAATACAAACGTCGTCCGATTTGCCCGAAAATTTACGAGGGTGATCTGTGCATCGTGGCGATCATGTCGGCGGCGCTCGAAGTGTAATTCGAGTCGTTTCGGCCGGGATCGGGGCACTTGTTATTTTGACTAAAAGTTATCGTTCGTTAAAGAAAATGGGGGGGCAAACGAACTCGAATCACTTTGTGTCACCTGCCGATATGATTGCCTAGAAGTTCTGCACAAGCTCGTAAAATTTCGAGCGAAAAAATTTCACTTCGCATCCGATCATTTTGTTCGGCCTAGGGTTTCGGTCCTGGTTGTGAAAAAATGAAACGTCCCGAAAATTTACGAGGGTGCTCTGTGCATCGTGGCGATTATGTCGGCGGGTCTCGATGTGTAATTCGAGTCGTTTCGGCCGGGATCGGGGCACTTGTTATTTTCACAAAAAGTTATCGTTCGTTAAAGAAAATGGGGGGGCAAACGAACTCGAATCACTTCGTGTCACCTGCCGATACGATTGCCTAGAAGTTCCGCACATGCTCGTAAAATTTCGAGCGAAAAAATTTCACTTCGCATCCGACCATTTTGTTCGGCCTAGGGTTTCGGTCCTGATTGTGAAAAAATACAACGTCGTCCGATTTGCCCGAAAATTTACGAGGGTGATCTGTGCATCGTGGCGATCATGTCGGCGGTGCTCGAAGTGTAATTCGAGTCGTTTCGGCCGGGATCGGGGCACTTGTTATTTTCACAAAAAGTTATCGTTCGTTAAAGAAAATGGGGGGGCAAACGAACTCGAATCACTTCATGTCACCTGCCGATATGATTGCCTAGAAGTTCTGCACAAGCTCGTAAAATTTCGAGCGAAAAAATTTCACTTCGCATCCGACCATTTTGTTCGGCCTAGGGTTTCGGTCCTGGTTGTGAAAAAATGAAACGTCCCGAAAATTTACGAGGGTGCTCTCTGCTTCGTGGCGATCATGTCGTCGGGTCTCGAAGTGTAATTTGAGTAGTTTCGGCCGGGATCGGGGCACTTGTTATTTTCACAAAAAGTTATCGTTCGTTAAAGAAAAAGGGGGGGCAAACGAACTCGAATCACTTCGTGTCACCTGCCGATATGATTGCCTAGAAGTTCCGCACATGCTCGTAAAATTTCGAGCGAAAAAATTTCACTTCGCATCCGACCATTTTGTTCGGCCTAGGGTTTCGGTCCTGGTTGTCAAAAAATGAAACGTCCCGAAAATTTACGAGGGTGTTCTGTGCATCGTGGCGATCATGTCGGCGGGTCTCGAAGTGTAATACGAGTCGTTTCGGCCGGGTTCGGGGCACTTGTTATTTTGACTAAAAGTTATCGTTCGTTAAAGAAAATGGGGGGGCAAACGAACTCGAATCACTTTGTGTCACCTGCCGATATGATTGCCTAGAAGTTCTGCACAAGCTCGTAAAATTTCGAGCGAAAAAATTTCACTTCGCATCCGATCATTTTGTTCGGCCTAGGGTTTCGGTCCTGGTTGTGAAAAAATGAAACGTCCCGAAAATTTACGAGGGTGCTCTGTGCATCGTGGCGATCATGTCGGCGGGTCTCGAAGTGTAATACGAGTCGTTTCGGCCGGGTTCGGGGCACTTGTTATTTTGACTAAAAGTTATCGTTCGTTAAAGAAAATGGGGGGGCAAACGAACTCGAATCACTTCGTGTCACCTGCCGATATGATTGCCTAGAAGTTCTGCACAAGCTCGGAAAATTTCGAGCGAAAAAATTTGACTTCGCATCCGACCATTTTGTTCGGCCAAGGGTTTCGGTCCTGGTTGTGAAAAAATGAAACGTCCCGAACATTTACGAGGGTGCTCTGTGCATCGTGGCGATCATGTCGGCGGGTCTCGAAGTGTAATACGAGTCGTTTCGGCCGGGTTCGGGGCACTTGTTATTTTGACTAAAAGTTATCGTTCGTTAAAGAAAATGGGGGGGCAAACGAACTCGAATCACTTCGTGTCACCTGCCGATATGATTGCCTAGATGTTCCGCACATGCTCGTAAAATTTCGAGCGAAAAAATTTCACTTCGCATCCGACCATTTTGTTCGGCCTAGGGTTTCGGTCCTGATTGTGAAAAAATACAACGTCGTCCGATTTGCCCGAAAATTTACGAGGGTGATCTGTGCATCGTGGCGATCATGTCGGCGGTGCTCGAAGTGTAATTCGAGTCGTTTCGGCCGGGATCGGGGCACTTGTTATTTTGACTAAAAGTTATCGTTCGTTAAAGAAAATGGGGGGGCAAACGAACTCGAATTACTTTGTGTCACCTGCCGATATGATTGCCTAGAAGTTCTGCACAAGCTCGTAAAATTTCGAGCGAAAAAATTTCACTTCGCATCCGATCATTTTGTTCGGCCTAGGGTTTCGGTCCTGGTTGTGAAAAAATGAAACGTCCCGAAAATTTACGAGGGTGCTCTGTGCATCGTGGCGATCATGTCGGCGGGTCTCGAAGTGTAATTCGAGTCGTTTCGGCCGGGATCGGGGCACTTGTTATTTTGACTAAAAGTTATCGTTCGTTAAAGAAAATGGGGGGGCAAACGAACTCGAATTACTTTGTGTCACCTGCCGATATGATTGCCTAGAAGTTCTGCACAAGCTCGTAAAATTTCGAGCGAAAAAATTTCACTTCGCATCCGATCATTTTGTTCGGCCTAGGGTTTCGGTCCTGGTTGTGAAAAAATGAAACGTCCCGAAAATTTACGAGGGTGCTCTGTGCATCGTGGCGATCATGTCGGCGGGTCTCGAAGTGTAATTCGAGTCGTTTCGGCCGGGATCGGGGCACTTGTTATTTTCACAAAAAGTTATCGTTCGTTAAAGAAAATGGGGGGGCAAACGAACTCGAATCACTTCGTGTCACCTGCCGATATGATTGCCTAGATGTTCCGCACATGCTCGTAAAATTTCGAGCGAAAAAATTTCACTTCGCATCCGACCATTTTGTTCGGCCTAGGGTTTCGGTCCTGATTGTGAAAAAATACAACGTCGTCCGATTTGCCCGAAAATTTACGAGGGTGATCTGTGCATCGTGGCGATCATGTCGGCGGTGCTCGAAGTGTAATTCGAGTCGTTTCGGCCGGGATCGGGGAACTTGTTATTTTGACTAAAAGTTATCGTTCGTTAAAGAAAATGGGGGGGCAAACGAACTCGAATCACTTTGTGTCACCTGCCGATATGATTGCCTAGAAGTTCTGCACAAGCTCGTAAAATTTCGAGCGAAAAAATTTCACTTCGCATCCGATCATTTTGTTCGGCCTAGGGTTTCGGTCCTGGTTGTGAAAAAATGAAACGTCCCGAAAATTTACGAGGGTGCTCTGTGCATCGTGGCGATTATGTCGGCGGGTCTCGATGTGTAATTCGAGTCGTTTCGGCCGGGATCGGGGCACTTGTTATTTTCACAAAAAGTTATCGTTCGTTAAAGAAAATGGGGGGGCAAACGAACTCGAATCACTTCGTGTCACCTGCCGATACGATTGCCTAGAAGTTCCGCACATGCTCGTAAAATTTCGAGCGAAAAAATTTCACTTCGCATCCGACCATTTTGTTCGGCCTAGGGTTTCGGTCCTGATTGTGAAAAAATACAACGTCGTCCGATTTGCCCGAAAATTTACGAGGGTGATCTGTGCATCGTGGCGATCATGTCGGCGGTGCTCGAAGTGTAATTCGAGTCGTTTCGGCCGGGATCGGGGCACTTGTTATTTTCACAAAAAGTTATCGTTCGTTAAAGAAAATGGGGGGGCAAACGAACTCGAATCACTTCATGTCACCTGCCGATATGATTGCCTAGAAGTTCTGCACAAGCTCGTAAAATTTCGAGCGAAAAAATTTCACTTCGCATCCGACCATTTTGTTCGGCCTAGGGTTTCGGTCCTGGGTGTGAAAAAATGAAACGTCCCGAAAATTTACGAGGGTGCTCTCTGCTTCGTGGCGATCATGTCGTCGGGTCTCGAAGTGTAATTCGAGTAGTTTCGGCCGGGATCGGGGCACTTGTTATTTTCACAAAAAGTTATCGTTCGTTAAAGAAAAAGGGGGGGCAAACGAACTCGAATCACTTCGTGTCACCTGCCGATATGATTGCCTAGAAGTTCCGCACATGCTCGTAAAATTTCGAGCGAAAAAATTTCACTTCGCATCCGACCATTTTGTTCGGCCTAGGGTTTCGGTCCTGGTTGTCAAAAAATGAAACGTCTCGAAAATTTACGAGGGTGTTCTGTGCATCGTGGCGATCATGTCGGCGGGTCTCGAAGTGTAATACGAGTCGTTTCGGCCGGGTTCGGGGCACTTGTTATTTTGACTAAAAGTTATCGTTCGTTAAAGAAAATGGGGGGGCAAACGAACTCGAATCACTTTGTGTCACCTGCCGATATGATTGCCTAGAAGTTCTGCACAAGCTCGTAAAATTTCGAGCGAAAAAATTTCACTTCGCATCCGATCATTTTGTTCGGCCTAGGGTTTCGGTCCTGGTTGTGAAAAAATGAAACGTCCCGAAAATTTACGAGGGTGCTCTGTGAATCGTGGCGATCATGTCGGCGGGTCTCGAAGTGTAATACGAATCGTTTCGGCCGGGTTCGGGGCACTTGTTATTTTGACTAAAAGTTATCGTTCGTTAAAGAAAATGGGGGGGCAAACGAACTCGAATCACTTCGTGTCACCTGCCGATATGATTGCCTAGAAGTTCTGCACAAGCTCGGAAAATTTCGAGCGAAAAAATTTGACTTCGCATCCGACCATTTTGTTCGGCCTAGGGTTTCGGTCCTGGTTGTGAAAAAATGAAACGTCCCGAACATTTACGAGGGTGCTCTGTGCATCGTGGCGATCATGTCGGCGGGTCTCGAAGTGTAATACGAGTCGTTTCGGCCGGGTTCGGGGCACTTGTTATTTTGACTAAAAGTTATCGTTCGTTAAAGAAAATGGGGGGGCAAACGAACTCGAATCACTTCGTGTCACCTGCCGATATGATTGCCTAGATGTTCCGCACATGCTCGTAAAATTTCGAGCGAAAAAATTTCACTTCGCATCCGACCATTTTGTTCGGCCTAGGGTTTCGGTCCTGATTGTGAAAAAATACAACGTCGTCCGATTTGCCCGAAAATTTACGAGGGTGATCTGTGCATCGTGGCGATCATGTCGGCGGTGCTCGAAGTGTAATTCGAGTCGTTTCGGCCGGGATCGGGGCACTTGTTATTTTGACTAAAAGTTATCGTTCGTTAAAGAAAATGGGGGGGCAAACGAACTCGAATTACTTTGTGTCACCTGCCGATATGATTGCCTAGAAGTTCTGCACAAGCTCGTAAAATTTCGAGCGAAAAAATTTCACTTCGCATCCGATCATTTTGTTCGGCCTAGGGTTTCGGTCCTGGTTGTGAAAAAATGAAACGTCCCGAAAATTTACGAGGGTGCTCTGTGCATCGTGGCGATCATGTCGGCGGGTCTCGAAGTGTAATTCGAGTCGTTTCGGCCGGGATCGGGGCACTTGTTATTTTGACTAAAAGTTATCGTTCGTTAAAGAAAATGGGGGGGCAAACGTACTCGAATTACTTTGTGTCACCTGCCGATATGATTGCCTAGAAGTTCTGCACAAGCTCGTAAAATTTCGAGCGAAAAAATTTCACTTCGCATCCGATCATTTTGTTCGGCCTAGGGTTTCGGTCCTGGTTGTGAAAAAATGAAACGTCCCGAAAATTTACGAGGGTGCTCTGTGCATCGTGGCGATCATGTCGGCGGGTCTCGAAGTGTAATTCGAGTCGTTTCGGCCGGGATCGGGGCACTTGTTATTTTCACAAAAAGTTATCGTTCGTTAAAGAAAATGGGGGGGCAAACGAACTCGAATCACTTCGTGTCACCTGCCGATACGATTGCCTAGAAGTTCCGCACATGCTCGTAAAATTTCGAGCGAAAAAATTTCACTTCGCATCCGACCATTTTGTTCGGCCTAGGGTTTCGGTCCTGGTTGTGAAAAAATGAAACGTCCCGAAAATTGACGAGGGTGCTCTGCGCATCCTGGCGATCATGTCGGCGGGTCTCGAAGTGTAATACGAGTCGTTTCGGCCGGGTTCGGGGCACTTGTTATTTTGACTAAAAGTTATCGTTCGTTAAAGAAAATGGGGGGGGAAACGAACTCGAATCACTTCGTGTCACCTGCCGATACGATTGCCTAGAAGTTCTGCACAAGCTCGTAAAATTTCGAGCGAAAAAATTTCACTTCGCATCCGACCATTTTGTTCGGCCTAAGGTTTCAGTCCTGGTTGTGAAAAAATGAAACGTCCCGAAAATTTACGAGGGTGCTCTCTGATTCGTGGCGATCATGTCGTCGGGTCTCGAAGTGTAATTCGAGTAGTTTCGGCCGGGATCGGGGCACTTGTTATTTTCACAAAAAGTTATCGTTCGTTAAAGAAAAAGGGGGGGCAAACGAACTCGAATCACTTCGTGTCACCTGCCGATATGATTGCCTAGAAGTTCCGCACATGCTCGTAAAATTTCGAGCGAAAAAATTTCACTTCGCATCCGACCATTTTGTTCGGCCTAGGGTTTCGGTCCTGGTTGTCAAAAAATGAAACGTCCCGAAAATTTACGAGGGTGTTCTGTGCATCGTGGCGATCATGTCGGCGGGTCTCGAAGTGTAATACGAGTCGTTTCGGCCGGGTTCGGGGCACTTGTTATTTTGACTAAAAGTTATCGTTCGTTAAAGAAAATGGGGGGGGCAAACGAACTCGAATCACTTCGTGTCACCTGCCGATATGATTGCCTAGAAGTTCTGCACCAGCTCGTAAAATTTCGAGCGAAAAAATTTGACTTCGCATCCGACCATTTTGTTCGGCCTAGGGTTTCGGTCCTGGTTGTGAAAAAATGAAACGTCCCGAACATTTACGAGGGTGCTCTGTGCATCGTGGCGATCATGTCGGCGGGTCTCGAAGTGTAATACGAGTCGTTTCGGCCGGGTTCGGGGCACTTGTTATTTTGACTAAAAGTTATCGTTCGTTAAAGAAAATGGGGGGGCAAACGAACTCGAATCACTTCGTGTCACCTGCCGATATGATTGCCTAGATGTTCCGCACATGCTCGTAAAATTTCGAGCGAAAAAATTTCACTTCGCATCCGACCATTTTGTTCGGTCTAGGGTTTCGGTCCTGATTGTGAAAAAATACAACGTCGTCCGATTTGCCCGAAAATTTACGAGGGTGATCTGTGCATCGTGGCGATCATGTCGGCGGTGCTCGAAGTGTAATTCGAGTCGTTTCGGCCGGGATCGGGGCACTTGTTATTTTGACTAAAAGTTATCGTTCGTTAAAGAAAATGGGGGGGCAAACGAACTCGAATTACTTTGTGTCACCTGCCGATATGATTGCCTAGAAGTTCTGCACAAGCTCGTAAAATTTCGAGCGAAAAAATTTCACTTCGCATCCGATCATTTTGTTCGGCCTAGGGTTTCGGTCCTGGTTGTGAAAAAATGAAACGTCCCGAAAATTTACGAGGGTGCTCTGTGCATCGTGGCGATCATGTCGGCGGGTCTCGAAGTGTAATTCGAGTCGTTTCGGCCGGGATCGGGGCACTTGTTATTTTCACAAAAAGTTATCGTTCGTTAAAGAAAATGGGGGGGCAAACGAACTCGAATCACTTCGTGTCACCTGCCGATACGATTGCCTAGAAGTTCCGCACATGCTCGTAAAATTTCGAGCGAAAAAATTTCACTTCGCATCCGACCATTTTGTTCGGCCTAGGGTTTCGGTCCTGGTTGTGAAAAAATGAAACGTCCCGAAAATTGACGAGGGTGCTCTGCGCATCGTGGCGATCATGTCGGCGGGTCTCGAAGTGTAATACGAGTCGTTTCGGCCGGGTTCGGGGCACTTGTTATTTTGACTAAAAGTTATCGTTCGTTAAAGAAAATGGGGGGGCAAACGAACTCGAATCACTTCGTGTCACCTGCCGATACGATTGCCTAGAAGTTCTGCACAAGCTCGTAAAATTTCGAGCGAAAAAATTTCACTTCGCATCCGACCATTTTGTTCGGCCTAAGGTTTCGGTCCTGGTTGTGACAAAATGAAACGTCCCGAAAATTTACGAGGGTGCTCTCTGATTCGTGGCGATCATGTCGTCGGGTCTCGAAGTGTAATTCGAGTAGTTTCGGCCGGGATCGGGGCACTTGTTATTTTCACAAAAAGTTATCGTTCGTTAAAGAAAAAGGGGGGGCAAACGAACTCGAATCACTTCGTGTCACCTGCCGATATGATTGCCTAGAAGTTCCGCACATGCTCGTAAAATTTCGAGCGAAAAAATTTCACTTCGCATCCGACCATTTTGTTCGGCCTAGGGTTTCGGTCCTGGTTGTCAAAAAATGAAACGTCCCGAAAATTTACGAGGGTGTTCTGTGCATCGTGGCGATCATGTCGGCGGGTCTCGAAGTGTAATACGAGTCGTTTCGGCCGGGTTCGGGGCACTTGTTATTTTGACTAAAAGTTATCGTTCGTTAAAGAAAATGGGGGGGCAAACGAACTCGAATCACTTTGTGTCACCTGCCGATATGATTGCCTAGAAGTTCTGCACAAGCTCGTAAAATTTCGAGCGAAAAAATTTCACTTCGCATCCGATCATTTTGTTCGGCCTAGGGTTTCGGTCCTGGTTGTGAAAAAATGAAACGTCCCGAAAATTTACGAGGGTGCTCTGTGCATCGTGGCGATCATGTCGGCGGGTCTCGAAGTGTAATACGAGTCGTTTCGGCCGGGTTCGGGGCACTTGTTATTTTGACTAAAAGTTATCGTTCGTTAAAGAAAATGGGGGGGGCAAACGAACTCGAATCACTTCGTGTCACCTGCCGATATGATTGCCTAGAAGTTCTGCACAAGCTCGTAAAATTTCGAGCGAAAAAATTTGACTTCGCATCCGACCATTTTGTTCGGCCTAGGGTTTCGGTCCTGGTTGTGAAAAAATGAAACGTCCCGAACATTTACGAGGGTGCTCTGTGCATCGTGGCGATCATGTCGGCGGGTCTCGAAGTGTAATACGAGTCGTTTCGGCCGGGTTCGGGGCACTTGTTATTTTGACTAAAAGTTATCGTTCGTTAAAGAAAATGGGGGGGCAAACGAACTCGAATCACTTCGTGTCACCTGCCGATATGATTGCCTAGATGTTCCGCACATGCTCGTAAAATTTCGAGCGAAAAAATTTCACTTCGCATCCGACCATTTTGTTCGGTCTAGGGTTTCGGTCCTGATTGTGAAAAAATACAACGTCGTCCGATTTGCCCGAAAATTTACGAGGGTGATCTGTGCATCGTGGCGATCATGTCGGCGGTGCTCGAAGTGTAATTCGAGTCGTTTCGGCCGGGATCGGGGCACTTGTTATTTTGACTAAAAGTTATCGTTCGTTAAAGAAAATGGGGGGGCAAACGAACTCGAATTACTTTGTGTCACCTGCCGATATGATTGCCTAGAAGTTCTGCACAAGCTCGTAAAATTTCGAGCGAAAAAATTTCACTTCGCATCCGATCATTTTGTTCGGCCTAGGGTTTCGGTCCTGGTTGTGAAAAAATGAAACGTCCCGAAAATTTACGAGGGTGCTCTGTGTATCGTGGCGATCATGTCGGCGGGTCTCGAAGTGTAATTCGAGTCATTTCGGCCGGGATCGGGGCACTTGTTATTTTGACTAAAAGTTATCGTTCGTTAAAGAAAATGGGGGGGCAAACGAACTCGAATTACTTTGTGTCACCTGCCGATATGATTGCCTAGAAGTTCTGCACAAGCTCGTAAAATTTCGAGCGAAAAAATTTCACTTCGCATCCGATCATTTTGTTCGGCCTAGGGTTTCGGTCCTGGTTGTGAAAAAATGAAACGTCCCGAAAATTTACGAGGGTGCTCTGTGCATCGTGGCGATCATGTCGGCGGGTCTCGAAGTGTAATTCGAGTCGTTTCGGCCGGGATCGGGGCACTTGTTATTTTCACAAAAAGTTATCGTTCGTTAAAGAAAATGGGGGGGCAAACGAACTCGAATCACTTCGTGTCACCTGCCGATACGATTGCCTAGAAGTTCCGCACATGCTCGTAAAATTTCGAGCGAAAAAATTTCACTTCGCATCCGACCATTTTGTTCGGCCTAGGGTTTCGGTCCTGGTTGTGAAAAAATGAAACGTCCCGAAAATTGACGAGGGTGCTCTGCGCATCGTGGCGATCATGTCGGCGGGTCTCGAAGTGTAATACGAGTCGTTTCGGCCGGGTTCGGGGCACTTGTTATTTTGACTAAAAGTTATCGTTCGTTAAAGAAAATGGGGGGGCAAACGAACTCGAATCACTTCGTGTCACCTGCCGATATGATTGCCTAGAAGTTCTGCACAAGCTCGGAAAATTTCGAGCGAAAAAATTTGACTTCGCATCCGACCATTTTGTTCGGCCTAGGGTTTCGGTCCTGGTTGTGAAAAAATGAAACGTCCCGAACATTTACGAGGGTGCTCTGTGCATCGTGGCGATCATGTCGGCGGGTCTCGAAGTGTAATACGAGTCGTTTCGGCCGGGTTCGGGGCACTTGTTATTTTGACTAAAAGTTATCGTTCGTTAAAGAAAATGGGGGGGCAAACGAACTCGAATCACTTCGTGTCACCTGCCGATATGATTGCCTAGATGTTCCGCACATGCTCGTAAAATTTCGAGCGAAAAAATTTCACTTCGCATCCGACCATTTTGTTCGGCCTAGGGTTTCGGTCCTGATTGTGAAAAAATACAACGTCGTCCGATTTGCCCGAAAATTTACGAGGGTGATCTGTGCATCGTGGCGATCATGTCGGCGGTGCTCGAAGTGTAATTCGAGTCGTTTCGGCCGGGATCGGGGCACTTGTTATTTTGACTAAAAGTTATCGTTCGTTAAAGAAAATGGGGGGGCAAACGAACTCGAATTACTTTGTGTCACCTGCCGATATGATTGCCTAGAAGTTCTGCACAAGCTCGTAAAATTTCGAGCGAAAAAATTTCACTTCGCATCCGATCATTTTGTTCGGCCTAGGGTTTCGGTCCTGGTTGTGAAAAAATGAAACGTCCCGAAAATTTACGAGGGTGCTCTGTGCATCGTGGCGATCATGTCGGCGGGTCTCGAAGTGTAATTCGAGTCGTTTCGGCCGGGATCGGGGCACTTGTTATTTTGACTAAAAGTTATCGTTCGTTAAAGAAAATGGGGGGGCAAACGAACTCGAATTACTTTGTGTCACCTGCCGATATGATTGCCTAGAAGTTCTGCACAAGCTCGTAAAATTTCGAGCGAAAAAATTTCACTTCGCATCCGATCATTTTGTTCGGCCTAGGGTTTCGGTCCTGGTTGTGAAAAAATGAAACGTCCCGAAAATTTACGAGGGTGCTCTGTGCATCGTGGCGATCATGTCGGCGGGTCTCGAAGTGTAATTCGAGTCGTTTCGGCCGGGATCGGGGCACTTGTTATTTTCACAAAAAGTTATCGTTCGTTAAAGAAAATGGGGGGGCAAACGAACTCGAATCACTTCGTGTCACCTGCCGATACGATTGCCTAGAAGTTCCGCACATGCTCGTAAAATTTCGAGCGAAAAAATTTCACTTCGCATCCGACCATTTTGTTCGGCCTAGGGTTTCGGTCCTGGTTGTGAAAAAATGAAACGTCCCGAAAATTGACGAGGGTGCTCTGCGCATCGTGGCGATCATGTCGGCGGGTCTCGAAGTGTAATACGAGTCGTTTCGGCCGGGTTCGGGGCACTTGTTATTTTGACTAAAAGTTATCGTTCGTTAAAGAAAATGGGGGGGCAAACGAACTCGAACCACTTCGTGTCACCTGCCGATACGATTGCCTAGAAGTTCTGCACAAGCTCGTAAAATTTCGAGCGAAAAAATTTCACTTCGCATCCGACCATTTTGTTCGGCCTAAGGTTTCGGTCCTGGTTGTGAAAAAATGAAACGTCCCGAAAATTTACGAGGGTGCTCTCTGATTCGTGGCGATCATGTCGTCGGGTCTCGAAGTGTAATTCGAGTAGTTTCGGCCGGGATCGGGGCACTTGTTATTTTCACAAAAAGTTATCGTTCGTTAAAGAAAAAGGGGGGGCAAACGAACTCGAATCACTTCGTGTCACCTGCCGATATGATTGCCTAGAAGTTCCGCACATGCTCGTAAAATTTCGAGCGAAAAAATTTCACTTCGCATCCGACCATTTTGTTCGGCCTAGGGTTTCGGTCCTGGTTGTCAAAAAATGAAACGTCCCGAAAATTTACGAGGGTGTTCTGTGCATCGTGGCGATCATGTCGGCGGGTCTCGAAGTGTAATACGAGTCGTTTCGGCCGGGTTCGGGGCACTTGTTATTTTGACTAAAAGTTATCGTTCGTTAAAGAAAATGGGGGGGCAAACGAACTCGAATCACTTTGTGTCACCTGCCGATATGATTGCCTAGAAGTTCTGCACAAGCTCGTAAAATTTCGAGCGAAAAAATTTCACTTCGCATCCGATCATTTTGTTCGGCCTAGGGTTTCGGTCCTGGTTGTGAAAAAATGAAACGTCCCGAAAATTTACGAGGGTGCTCTGTGCATCGTGGCGATCATGTCGGCGGGTCTCGAAGTGTAATACGAGTCGTTTCGGCCGGGTTCGGGGCACTTGTTATTTTGACTAAAAGTTATCGTTCGTTAAAGAAAATGGGGGGGGCAAACGAACTCGAATCACTTCGTGTCACCTGCCGATATGATTGCCTAGAAGTTCTGCACAAGCTCGTAAAATTTCGAGCGAAAAAATTTGACTTCGCATCCGACCATTTTGTTCGGCCTAGGGTTTCGGTCCTGGTTGTGAAAAAATGAAACGTCCCGAACATTTACGAGGGTGCTCTGTGCATCGTGGCGATCATGTCGGCGGGTCTCGAAGTGTAATACGAGTCGTTTCGGCCGGGTTCGGGGCACTTGTTATTTTGACTAAAAGTTATCGTTCGTTAAAGAAAATGGGGGGGCAAACGAACTCGAATCACTTCGTGTCACCTGCCGATATGATTGCCTAGATGTTCCGCACATGCTCGTAAAATTTCGAGCGAAAAAATTTCACTTCGCATCCGACCATTTTGTTCGGTCTAGGGTTTCGGTCCTGATTGTGAAAAAATACAACGTCGTCCGATTTGCCCGAAAATTTACGAGGGTGATCTGTGCATCGTGGCGATCATGTCGGCGGTGCTCGAAGTGTAATTCGAGTCGTTTCGGCCGGGATCGGGGCACTTGTTATTTTGACTAAAAGTTATCGTTCGTTAAAGAAAATGGGGGGGCAAACGAACTCGAATTACTTTGTGTCACCTGCCGATATGATTGCCTAGAAGTTCTGCACAAGCTCGTAAAATTTCGAGCGAAAAAATTTCACTTCGCATCCGATCATTTTGTTCGGCCTAGGGTTTCGGTCCTGGTTGTGAAAAAATGAAACGTCCCGAAAATTTACGAGGGTGCTCTGTGTATCGTGGCGATCATGTCGGCGGGTCTCGAAGTGTAATTCGAGTCATTTCGGCCGGGATCGGGGCACTTGTTATTTTGACTAAAAGTTATCGTTCGTTAAAGAAAATGGGGGGGCAAACGAACTCGAATTACTTTGTGTCACCTGCCGATATGATTGCCTAGAAGTTCTGCACAAGCTCGTAAAATTTCGAGCGAAAAAATTTCACTTCGCATCCGATCATTTTGTTCGGCCTAGGGTTTCGGTCCTGGTTGTGAAAAAATGAAACGTCCCGAAAATTTACGAGGGTGCTCTGTGCATCGTGGCGATCATGTCGGCGGGTCTCGAAGTGTAATTCGAGTCGTTTCGGCCGGGATCGGGGCACTTGTTATTTTCACAAAAAGTTATCGTTCGTTAAAGAAAATGGGGGGGCAAACGAACTCGAATCACTTCGTGTCACCTGCCGATACGATTGCCTAGAAGTTCCGCACATGCTCGTAAAATTTCGAGCGAAAAAATTTCACTTCGCATCCGACCATTTTGTTCGGCCTAGGGTTTCGGTCCTGGTTGTGAAAAAATGAAACGTCCCGAAAATTGACGAGGGTGCTCTGCGCATCGTGGCGATCATGTCGGCGGGTCTCGAAGTGTAATACGAGTCGTTTCGGCCGGGTTCGGGGCACTTGTTATTTTGACTAAAAGTTATCGTTCGTTAAAGAAAATGGGGGGGCAAACGAACTCGAATCACTTCGTGTCACCTGCCGATATGATTGCCTAGAAGTTCTGCACAAGCTCGTAAAATTTCGAGCGAAAAAATTTGACTTCGCATCCGACCATTTTGTTCGGCCTAGGGTTTCGGTCCTGGTTGTGAAAAAATGAAACGTCCCGAACATTTACGAGGGTGCTCTGTGCATCGTGGCGATCATGTCGGCGGGTCTCGAAGTGTAATTCGAGTCGTTTCGGCCGGGATCGGGGCACTTGTTATTTTCACTAAAAGTTATCGTTCGTTAAAGAAAATGGGGGGGCAAACGAACTCGAATCACTTCGTGTCACTTGCCGATATGATTGCCTAAAAGTTCTGCACAAGCTCGTAAAATTTCGACCGAAAAAATTTCACTTCGCATCCGACCATTTTGTTCGGCCTCGGGTTTCGGTCCTGGTTGTGAAAAAATGAAGCGTCCCGAAAATTGACGAGGGTGCTCTGCGCATCGTGGCGATCATGTCGGCGGGTCTCGAAGTGTAATACGAGTCGTTTCGGCCGGGTTGGGGGCACTTGTTATTTTGACTAAAAGTTATCGTTCGTTAAAGAAAATGGGGGGGCAAACGAACTCGAATCACTTCGTGTCACCTGCCGATATGATTGCCTAGATGTTCCGCACATGCTCGTAAAATTTCGAGCGAAAAAATTTCACTTCGCATCCGACCATTTTGTTCGGCCTAGGGTTTCGGTCCTGATTGTGAAAAAATACAACGTCGTCCGATTTGCCCGAAAATTTACGAGGGTGATCTGTGCATCGTGGCGATCATGTCGGCGGCGCTCGAAGTGTAATTCGAGTCGTTTCGGCCGGGATCGGGGCACTTGTTATTTTGACTAAAAGTTATCGTTCGTTAAAGAAAATGGGGGGGCAAACAAACTCGAATCACTTTGTGTCACCTGCCGATATGATTGCCTAGAAGTTCTGCACAAGCTCGTAAAATTTCGAGCGAAAAAATTTCACTTCGCATCCGATCATTTTGTTCGGCCTAGGGTTTCGGTCCTGGTTGTGAAAAAATGAAACGTCCCGAAAATTTACGAGGGTGCTCTGTGCATCGTGGCGATTATGTCGGCGGGTCTCGAAGTGTAATTCGAGTCGTTTCGGCCGGGATCGGGGCACTTGTTATTTTCACAAAAAGTTATCGTTCGTTAAAGAAAATGGGGGGGCAAACGAAGTCGAATCACTTCGTGTCACCTGCCGATACGATTGCCTAGAAGTTCCGCACATGCTCGTAAAATTTCGAGCGAAAAAATTTCACTTCGCATCCGACCATTTTGTTCGGCCTAGGGTTTCGGTCCTGGTTGTGAAAAAATGAAACGTCCCGAAAATTGACGAGGGTGCTCTGCGCATCGTGGCGATCATGTCGGCGGGTCTCGAAGTGTAATACGAGTCGTTTCGGCCGGGTTCGGGGCACTTGTTATTTTGACTAAAAGTTATCGTTCGTTAAAGAAAATGGGGGGGCAAACGAACTCGAATCACTCCGTGTCACCTGCCGATATGATTGCCTAGAAGTTCTGCACAAGCTCGTAAAATTTCGAGCGAAAAAATTTGACTTCGCATCCGACCATTTTGTTCGGCCTAGGGTTTCGGTCCTGGTTGTGAAAAAATGAAACGTCCCGAACATTTACGAGGGTGCTCTGTGCATCGTGGCGATCATGTCGGCGGGTCTCGAAGTGTAATTCGAGTCGTTTCGGCCGGGATCGGGGCACTTGTTATTTTCACTAAAAGTTATCGTTCGTTAAAGAAAATGGGGGGGCAAACGAACTCGAATCACTTCGTGTCACCTGCCGATATGATTGCCTAAAAGTTCTGCACAAGCTCGTAAAATTTCGACCGAAAAAATTTCACTTCGCATCCGACCATTTTGTTCGGCCTCGGGTTTCGGTCCTGGTTGTGAAAAAATGAAACGTCCCGAAAATTGACGAGGGTGCTCTGTGCATCGTGGCGATTATGTCGGCGGGTCTCGAAGTGTAATTCGAGTCGTTTCGGCCGGGATCGGGGCACTTGTTATTTTCACAAAAAGTTATCGTTCGTTAAAGAAAATGGGGGGGCAAACGAAGTCGAATCACTTCGTGTCACCTGCCGATACGATTGCCTAGAAGTTCCGCACATGCTCGTAAAATTTCGAGCGAAAAAATTTCACTTCGCATCCGACCATTTTGTTCGGCCTAGGGTTTCGGTCCTGGTTGTGAAAAAATGAAACGTCCCGAAAATTGACGAGGGTGCTCTGCGCATCGTGGCGATCATGTCGGCGGGTCTCGAAGTGTAATACGAGTCGTTTCGGCCGGGTTCGGGGCACTTGTTATTTTGACTAAAAGTTATCGTTCGTTAAAGAAAATGGGGGGGCAAACGAACTCGAATCACTTCGTGTCACCTGCCGATATGATTGCCTAGAAGTTCTGCACAAGCTCGTAAAATTTCGAACGAAAAAATTTGACTTCGCATCCGACCATTTTGTTCGGCCTAGGGTTTCGGTCCTGGTTGTGAAAAAATGAAACGTCCCGAACATTTACGAGGGTGCTCTGTGCATCGTGGCGATCATGTCGGCGGGTCTCGAAGTGTAATTCGAGTCGTTTCGGCCGGGATCGGGGCACTTGTTATTTTCACTAAAAGTTATCGTTCGTTAAAGAAAATGGGGGGGCAAACGAACTCGAATCACTTCGTGTCACCTGCCGATATGATTGCCTAGATGTTCCGCACATGCTCGTAAAATTTCGAGCGAAAAAATTTCACTTCGCATCCGACCATTTTGTTCGGTCTAGGGTTTCGGTCCTGATTGTGAAAAAATACAACGTCGTCCGATTTGCCCGAAAATTTACGAGGGTGATCTGTGCATCGCGGCGATCATGTCGGCGGTGCTCGAAGTGTAATTCGAGTCGTTTCGGCCGGGATCGGGGCACTTGTTATTTTGACTAAAAGTTATCGTTCGTTAAAGAAAATGGGGGGGCAAACGAACTCGAATTACTTTGTGTCACCTGCCGATATGATTGCCTAGAAGTTCTGCACAAGCTCGTAAAATTTCGAGCGAAAAAATTTCACTTCGCATCCGATCATTTTGTTCGGCCTAGGGTTTCGGTCCTGGTTGTGAAAAAATGAAACGTCCCGAAAATTTACGAGGGTGCTCTGTGTATCGTGGCGATCATGTCGGCGGGTCTCGAAGTGTAATTCGAGTCATTTCGGCCGGGATCGGGGCACTTGTTATTTTGACTAAAAGTTATCGTTCGTTAAAGAAAATGGGGGGGCAAACGAACTCGAATTACTTTGTGTCACCTGCCGATATGATTGCCTAGAAGTTCTGCACAAGCTCGTAAAATTTCGAGCGAAAAAATTTCACTTCGCATCCGATCATTTTGTTCGGCCTAGGGTTTCGGTCCTGGTTGTGAAAAAATGAAACGTCCCGAAAATTTACGAGGGTGCTCTGTGCATCGTGGCGATCATGTCGGCGGGTCTCGAAGTGTAATTCGAGTCGTTTCGGCCGGGATCGGGGCACTTGTTATTTTCACAAAAAGTTATCGTTCGTTAAAGAAAATGGGGGGGCAAACGAACTCGAATCACTTCGTGTCACCTGCCGATACGATTGCCTAGAAGTTCCGCACATGCTCGTAAAATTTCGAGCGAAAAAATTTCACTTCGCATCCGACCATTTTGTTCGGCCTAGGGTTTCGGTCCTGGTTGTGAAAAAATGAAACGTCCCGAAAATTGACGAGGGTGCTCTGCGCATCGTGGCGATCATGTCGGCGGGTCTCGAAGTGTAATACGAGTCGTTTCGGCCGGGTTCGGGGCACTTGTTATTTTGACTAAAAGTTATCGTTCGTTAAAGAAAATGGGGGGGCAAACGAACTCGAATCACTTCGTGTCACCTGCCGATATGATTGCCTAGAAGTTCTGCACAAGCTCGGAAAATTTCGAGCGAAAAAATTTGACTTCGCATCCGACCATTTTGTTCGGCCTAGGGTTTCGGTCCTGGTTGTGAAAAAATGAAACGTCCCGAACATTTACGAGGGTGCTCTGTGCATCGTGGCGATCATGTCGGCGGGTCTCGAAGTGTAATACGAGTCGTTTCGGCCGGGTTCGGGGCACTTGTTATTTTGACTAAAAGTTATCGTTCGTTAAAGAAAATGGGGGGGCAAACGAACTCGAATCACTTCGTGTCACCTGCCGATATGATTGCCTAGATGTTCCGCACATGCTCGTAAAATTTCGAGCGAAAAAATTTCACTTCGCATCCGACCATTTTGTTCGGCCTAGGGTTTCGGTCCTGGTTGTGAAAAAATGAAACGTCCCGAAAATTGACGAGGGTGCTCTGCGCATCGTGGCGATCATGTCGGCGGGTCTCGAAGTGTAATACGAGTCGTTTCGGCCGGGTTCGGGGCACTTGTTATTTTGACTAAAAGTTATCGTTCGTTAAAGAAAATGGGGGGGCAAACGAACTCGAATCACTTCGTGTCACCTGCCGATATGATTGCCTAGAAGTTCTGCACAAGCTCGGAAAATTTCGAGCGAAAAAATTTGACTTCGCATCCGACCATTTTGTTCGGCCTAGGGTTTCGGTCCTGGTTGTGAAAAAATGAAACGTCCCGAACATTTACGAGGGTGCTCTGTGCATCGTGGCGATCATGTCGGCGGGTCTCGAAGTGTAATACGAGTCGTTTCGGCCGGGTTCGGGGCACTTGTTATTTTGACTAAAAGTTATCGTTCGTTAAAGAAAATGGGGGGGCAAACGAACTCGAATCACTTCGTGTCACCTGCCGATATGATTGCCTAGATGTTCCGCACATGCTCGTAAAATTTCGAGCGAAAAAATTTCACTTCGCATCCGACCATTTTGTTCGGCCTAGGGTTTCGGTCCTGATTGTGAAAAAATACAACGTCGTCCGATTTGCCCGAAAATTTACGAGGGTGATCTGTGCATCGTGGCGATCATGTCGGCGGTGCTCGAAGTGTAATTCGAGTCGTTTCGGCCGGGATCGGGGCACTTGTTATTTTGACTAAAAGTTATCGTTCGTTAAAGAAAATGGGGGGGCAAACGAACTCGAATTACTTTGTGTCACCTGCCGATATGATTGCCTAGAAGTTCTGCACAAGCTCGTAAAATTTCGAGCGAAAAAATTTCACTTCGCATCCGATCATTTTGTTCGGCCTAGGGTTTCGGTCCTGGTTGTGAAAAAATGAAACGTCCCGAAAATTTACGAGGGTGCTCTGTGCATCGTGGCGATCATGTCGGCGGGTCTCGAAGTGTAATTCGAGTCGTTTCGGCCGGGATCGGGGCACTTGTTATTTTGACTAAAAGTTATCGTTCGTTAAAGAAAATGGGGGGGCAAACGAACTCGAATTACTTTGTGTCACCTGCCGATATGATTGCCTAGAAGTTCTGCACAAGCTCGTAAAATTTCGAGCGAAAAAATTTCACTTCGCATCCGATCATTTTGTTCGGCCTAGGGTTTCGGTCCTGGTTGTGAAAAAATGAAACGTCCCGAAAATTTACGAGGGTGCTCTGTGCATCGTGGCGATCATGTCGGCGGGTCTCGAAGTGTAATTCGAGTCGTTTCGGCCGGGATCGGGGCACTTGTTATTTTCACAAAAAGTTATCGTTCGTTAAAGAAAATGGGGGGGCAAACGAACTCGAATCACTTCGTGTCACCTGCCGATACGATTGCCTAGAAGTTCCGCACATGCTCGTAAAATTTCGAGCGAAAAAATTTCACTTCGCATCCGACCATTTTGTTCGGCCTAGGGTTTCGGTCCTGGTTGTGAAAAAATGAAACGTCCCGAAAATTGACGAGGGTGCTCTGCGCATCGTGGCGATCATGTCGGCGGGTCTCGAAGTGTAATACGAGTCGTTTCGGCCGGGTTCGGGGCACTTGTTATTTTGACTAAAAGTTATCGTTCGTTAAAGAAAATGGGGGGGCAAACGAACTCGAATCACTTCGTGTCACCTGCCGATACGATTGCCTAGAAGTTCTGCACAAGCTCGTAAAATTTCGAGCGAAAAAATTTCACTTCGCATCCGACCATTTTGTTCGGCCTAAGGTTTCGGTCCTGGTTGTGAAAAAATGAAACGTCCCGAAAATTTACGAGGGTGCTCTCTGATTCGTGGCGATCATGTCGTCGGGTCTCGAAGTGTAATTCGAGTAGTTTCGGCCGGGATCGGGGCACTTGTTATTTTCACAAAAAGTTATCGTTCGTTAAAGAAAAAGGGGGGGCAAACGAACTCGAATCACTTCGTGTCACCTGCCGATAAGATTGCCTAGAAGTTCCGCACATGCTCGTAAAATTTCGAGCGAAAAAATTTAACTTCGCATCCGACCATTTTGTTCGGCCTAGGGTTTCGGTCCTGGTTGTCAAAAAATGAAACGTCCCGAAAATTTACGAGGGTGTTCTGTGCATCGTGGCGATCATGTCGGCGGGTCTCGAAGTGTAATACGAGTCGTTTCGGCCGGGTTCGGGGCACTTGTTATTTTGACTAAAAGTTATCGTTCGTTAAAGAAAATGGGGGGGGCAAACGAACTCGAATCACTTTGTGTCACCTGCCGATATGATTGCCTAGAAGTTCTGCACAAGCTCGTAAAATTTCGAGCGAAAAAATTTCACTTCGCATCCGATCATTTTGTTCGGCCTAGGGTTTCGGTCCTGGTTGTGAAAAAATGAAACGTCCCGAAAATTTACGAGGGTGCTCTGTGCATCGTGGCGATCATGTCGGCGGGTCTCGAAGTGTAATACGAGTCGTTTCGGCCGGGTTCGGGGCACTTGTTATTTTGACTAAAAGTTATCGTTCGTTAAAGAAAATGGGGGGGGGCAAACGAACTCGAATCACTTCGTGTCACCTGCGGATATGATTGCCTAGAAGTTCTGCACAAGCTCGTAAAATTTCGAGCGAAAAAATTTGACTTCGCATCCGACCATTTTGTTCGGCCTAGGGTTTCGGTCCTGGTTGTGAAAAAATGAAACGTCCCGAACATTTACGAGGGTGCTCTGTGCATCGTGGCGATCATGTCGGCGGGTCTCGAA